>NC_056744.1:1223390875-1223530875 GCF_019279795.1 Protopterus annectens
TATTTCTTGTTCTTTTATTATTTATTATTAAATACATTTAAAGTTTTCATTGTGACTGGTCCATTTTAAAAAAAATATTTAAGCTTTGAGAGTGCTTATATTTATTTGGTGACACTGTGTGAGCCACTCCAGAACACCAAGCTGTCTTGGTCAACTACTACCATTTGTATTAATGTTAATATTACACACAATAATTGGACATCCTTTGTTAAGGGTCTTAAAGTAGCTGATTGTGCAGTGCCCAGTGGCAGTGATAACTACCTTATACTTTGGGCAGAAGGGGACATTGCAGGTAAATCTGTGCCAGCTTTCCCAGGTGTGTGTGTGTGTGTGTGTGTGTGTGTGTGTGTGTGTGTGTGTGTGTGTGCGCGTGTGCGTGTGTGTGTGTGTGTGTGTGTGTGTGTGTGTGTGTGCGTGATGCCCGTGCACTGGCCCAGCAATCAAGGGGCCTCAATCCTCACCACTAACACCAGTGAGGGGCATCCATATAGGGAAAGGATAATAAATACACACACACAGTAAAGTACAATTTCCCTTAACAGCACACAGAGATCACAGTTAGTCTGGGGTGGGTTTCTCCCATTCTCTCTGGGTCCCCAATAAGACTCCCCACTGACACAGCTATAGGGTCCAGATTTCAGCCTAGTGGGCAAGCTTAAACCTCCAGCACCCTCTCTGTCCAAACAGTGCTTCATGTCCCTGCCCAAGTAGCTGACAAACACACACTTTAAGATAACAGTTATATACAACCACACAGACATTCCTGGGGAAGGCCAGCACAGGTTTTCCAGCTGTGCCCCTTTTACCCAGACTATACGGTAGTACCACCTGCCACCACCCACTAATATTTATCAGCTACTAAAAGGTCCTTATGAAAGGGTGTCTAATCATACTGTGCAATATTATTATCCAAATGGTAAGTGTGACTGAACAGCAAGGCTGTTGGAGTGGCTTTGTACAATATCACTAAATACATGCAATGCACTCTTAGAGCTTAAATTATCTTTACACAAAACAGCCACAGTTGAAAGGTTTAAAATATTTAATAATAAATAATAAAAACAGAAGACAATACTTCTTACCACACAATGCTATTCAAGAGTTCAGAGATCACAGAGAAATACTTAAAATAATACAGTAGAAAAGTTCTGGCATCAATACAGAAAAAATAATCTAATATTCCTAGTTCCTAGCTATATCTAAGAGAAAACACAGTTCTAAAATAAACTTACATATAGAACACAGGCAGAGTGCTGGTGGGTTGGATGTTCTCAAGACAAATGCTAACTGCCCTCATTCCTTCTGTCCTTAAATTGATAACACAGTACCACTGATTCATTTCAGATTACATCATTTCTTTCTGGTTCCCAAGCTCTGATTAATTTCAGATTACATAATTTCTTTCTGGTTCCCAGGCTAACAGAAACTCAGAGATTAATATCCCTTTTGATCTTGCAGCTGGTTGGGAAGCCAGAGCAATAAAATAAATTATACATGCGAATTCTAGCAATTAACTCTGGTCTCAAAACAACAGCCAGAATTCCTTCATCCAGACATCTCGGCTCCGAGCCCTGAGATCAAAGACAGTCATGAAATGCTTGACTTGTCAGCTTTCTTACACCAGAGTGCACTGTTGTTACATTTTTTTTCAGTTCAACATCCATTACAGTCTTTTCACATTTAAGAGAACAAGCCTGTGGCTTACATTAATAATTACAAATGACAGAATTATCTACAAAATTCTATCTAGCTAGGCTGACAGCCTTTACCTGTCTTCACAGTGTGTGAGTGTGTGTGTGTGTGTGTGTGTGTGTGTGTGTGTGTGTGTGTGTGTGTGTGTGTGTGTGTGTGTGTGTGTGTGTGTGTGTGTGTGTGTGTGTGTCAGCTAACTGGAGCAGGGGCACCAAACACTGGGCTTACAGAGAGGGTGCTGTAGGTCTTGGCTTGGACACTCTGTTGAGGACCTAACCCTACAGCTGTACCAGTGGGGAGTCTTACTGGAGACCTGGAGGGAGACAGACAGAGAGATCCAGACCTCGGACTGAGTGTGTTCCCTGTGTGCTCTTAAAGGAAATTGTACTTGATGCAGAGAGGTCTACATCTGGAAATACTGAGTGTATCCATTTGTATTCCAAGTGCACATCCCTCTCTATTGTCAGTGGTGAGGATTCAGGTTCCTCGATTACTGGCCAGCATGTGGATGTCATAAGTTGAAGTAATTTATTTGGGAGAAGAGAGCAAGAGTTAAGTGGGATAAATTGATCCTCCAGACAGAATAAGGTGATTTAGGATTACCTTATTTAAATGGATATTTTAGAGCTACACAGTTAAGGTTCATACACATAACACAAGCAGAAGGCTAGAAATCAAAGTGGAAAGGGATGATGATGAAACAGAAAAGTTCAAGAAATGAGATAGAAAGACTTTGGATGCAGATGTTTAAGGAGAATAACAAAAATGTACAGAATATTATATTTCTTTCTTTATTTATTGACATTTGTTTATGGGGAAAGTCTGACTGGGTAATAAATACTCAATTTCAGCGGAGGCCCATGGCGAAAAGCTCCAGAGAGTTAAATAACATCAAATAAAACACTAGTACAAATGTAATAAGTAAAAAAAGCATATACACATACAGTTTGATAATGGCATACATAGGATACACCAAATCATTAGGAGACACCAGTGATGTAAAAATAAAAATAAATAAAAAAAATGATTAAATATGACAGTCAGTATCTACAAAAAGTATTAGAAGTATAGTCTACTGTACTAGGAAATAAAAATCAAAAGATACAAGTCCACCCTAAGAGTGGGGAGAGGGCAGATGTTGAAAGATATAGATAGTATGATGAGAGGTTAGGTTAATGGAGTACAACATGTTTGTTAATATAGGTTATACAGGTGAGGTGTACGAGCATAGCAATGAGTTAGTAAGAAATTCTTTGAGAGGGGACTTAAATATATAGAGGATAGTTACAGTTCTGATAGAATTTGAGATAGAGTTCCATAGTCTGGATATGCATTGTAAGTGTAAACTTTGCCCCATACTGTTTTTAGTTTATAGATTTCAAGACTCTTTTTGTCTTGAGAGAGCACAGGGCAATTGGGGAAATAGTGGTATGTGATTTCTTAATTGGTGAATATAGGGTGATGGTCACTAAGGGAATCAGGTAGTATCCCTGAGATAGCGCACTTACTGGGGTAAGAAACCAGTATCCAGTCAAAAATAGAATTTTTATTATTCTCTTTATTAATTTGAGTAGGGGAAGAGATCAGCTGTTTGAACCCATACAAGTTAAGACTAGCAGCTGAGATGTTAGATTTCACAGATAACCATTCACTGTTAATGTTGCCTATTATAATGGTTTTAATAGTAATATTAGAAGTTATTCAGCAAATAATTTCTTCTAATAAGCTAATATTATTATCTGGCATTATATAGAGGGCAAATATACAAAGCTTCTTATGTTTATTAACACTGAGAAAAGCGATAAGAAGTTCTGCATTTTGGAAGGTTGGTATGTTCGTTTTGAGGGGTGAGAAACTTAGACAAATATTATATACAATTGCAATGTCTTCCCATTTTTCTGTAGTCTGTCACATCAAATTATATTGTAGCTGGGGATAGAATTTCAGAATCTTTTACATGGGGTTTTACCCTTGCTTTGGTAATGATACTAATAACTGGTGAGCACTGCTACGAATTTTAATGTAAGTAAGGAAAAGTTTTGTGAGTGATATGTAGGAGTGGCAGAAAGTATTCTAAGAATACATGAGTGGAGAAAGGATGACTGCAAGAAGGAGTGTAGAAACTAGGAAAGAGGGTGTTGGAATTTAATAGAGAAAATTAGAAAAGGAACCTAGGTATTGGGAGAAAATAACTAGAGAGGAAAGGTAACACAGTGGGATGAAGTCAAACGGAAGTTTGGATTGCAGTTTAGAGACTGCCCTCCTCCATATCAGGGATTAATATCACATTACAGGCCAAAAGAAAGGGATAGGGGAGGGGTCTATATTACATCCTCAAAGAGGTGTTCCATGAAGAGGCCTTCAATCAAACACCTCTTCATCAACCCGTAAAAGTCGAACTGGCAAAACAGCGAAGGGCCAGATCAGTGATTTATTTCCCTGGGAAAGAAATCGCTTGGCCATCCCTGTTAGTTTGCCATTTTCCCCACTGTAGTACAATCTTGGAATTGGTATATTTAGTTAGGGGGGCACAGACCCTCACGTTGGTAGGTGTGGGGGGCAAAGTCCCCCACTTTGCTATGTTTGTAGTGATGTGCTCGTATTTGTGGGGCAAGACATTTCTTTCCCAGGGAAAGAAATTGCTGATCTGGCCCTTCGCTGTTTTGGTATTTCGGGTTTTATGGGTCGATGAGGAGGCGTTCGATGGAACGCCTCTTCGAGGAGATAATATAGACCCATAGGGAAGTGCTAAGTGAAAGACTAGCTCTTGAAGAGTTTGTAGTTCAGTCTAGAACAGAAGCTGCTGTTAAAAAAAGGGAACTGTGAAAACATCGGAAACAAATAAGCACAGACACTCACTAGCTCCAGGTACGATTTTTATTGAAAAAATAAGAGCTTTTTTCCACTTGTTTGCTGCAGACTTCTTTAGATTAAAAAAATTCTTGTCACCGTTTAAATCTTAAAGACAACACTGCCATCTAGGGGTTGAGTGACTACTTTACATATATTAACTAAGTAATGTAAAAGCATATTATCCATAACAATATTCCCCCTAAAATCACTAAAATACTTCCATAAATTACTTTGAAATGTTTCCATAGGTATTTTCATACTCCAAGCAGAATTCAGAGAACCGTTCTTCAGATAGACAGCAAATGCTGGCAGTGTGATGAAAAAGAGAAAGGCATGCCTCTCATCCTCTTAGAGCAAGAAATCTGGACAAAGCGATAAATAAAAGTGGGACAAAGGACCAAAAATAGGGGCAATGATAGAATAACAGGCTTTGCATTAACATGAATTTTCTGAAGGGTATAAAGTCTGAAAGTCAAATGTCTGACATTATTTTCTAACTTCATTCTTTAATGATTTGCCTCTAATTTGCCAAAAAAACACAATATTATGAAAAATGGATCAAAAATATGATGTAAAAATCTGGACATTCTGTAAAAATCTGTACAGTTGAGAGGTATGGAAAGAGGTAACTTACAGCATGTTTTATTTATTTATTTTATTATTTACTGACATTTGATTACCATGAAAGTCCAACTGGGTAGACGCCGATTTTCAGCAGATGCCCAGGAGGAAAGGTCCACATTATTACAAAACATTTAAGAAAAATAATTATTCAATTATACAATCTTCAAAAATAAAACCATCTGCAGATTAAATGTTGTTGCGTCTTTCGGCTTTTCCCAGTTAGGGGTCGCCACAGTGGAACTCCGGTCCGCTAATGATTGGCAGTAGATTTTTACGTGCCGAGTTGCCGGCCCTGACGCACAACCTTCAACGAAGGTACGCCCATTCACACATGTCTCCACACAGAAGACGATCTAGCTGAGAATCAAACAGGACAACATCTTACTGTGAGGCAACAATGCTACCGCAGCACCACCACCGCAGCCATCTGCAGATTAAATAATTATAGCAAATTAAACATAATATAAAAACATTTAACAAGTGCATTGTTATCCCTTTTGGTAAAAACTCTGTACCCATGAACTACCACATAGGCGGTAGTCTACTTAACACCAAAAGTGTAATAAGAGACCTTGGGACACAGGTAGACATTAGTCTCTCCTTTGATAATCACATTGCCACATTAGTCAGGAAATCCTTCTACGTGGCACACCTCATCACAAAAGGTTTCTCATCAAGGAAAAAAAGAGGTCATTGTTCCCCTTTACTCATCACTCATTAGACCCATTATAGAGTGCAATGCCCCTTTTGGTATGTACCTCACAAGACATCTACAACAACTGGAAAGGCCACAGAAATATCTCACAAAGAGGATTACTGGCCTCAAACAGATGCCCTCATGAACCGTCTCAAAAAACTCCAGCTTTACTCTGTCGCATATCGTCTACTCAGAGGCGATCTCTGCCTAACATACAAAGCTATGTCAAACCCAGAGCTGTTGGACATGCTCCACATAAAGAAATCCCAATCCCTTCGAGCTACACGCTCTAGGGACCTAAACCTTGTCACCACAATAAACAGAACATGCTGGAGGGATAGATTCCTGTCTCAGAGACTTCCCATACTCTGGAACAAACTACCTATCTATCATTAGCACTCTTCAAGAAAAATCTTGATGATTAGATGGGAGATAGGAAATTCACCCCGGGGATCACTTCTGTGGCTCTGCTTGACAGGGGCACAGGAAAATAATTTTCTTGGGTGGCAAAAGCCAGGGTACCGTTTGGCTAGGCTTATATAGGCCCTAGGGCCAATAGCCTAGTACCTACCTATGAACCTAATACAATGCATATGACAATCATTTAATATTAGAGAAATTTTAGACAGTTTGTAGAGAAATTAAAGATAAGTTAGTCTAATACAAACAGGAACTGCAATATGAAGTGAGGGAAAAACATGTTTATGGTATATTTACAGTGAAAGTCAGGGAAGATAATTTAGATAGCAGTGAGGAAGTAAGTGAAAGAGGGAGAGTAAGGAGGTATAAGGAATTAAAAAGTACTTGTTCACATTTAGGAATATAGTTTATCTTGGTTTTGAGCAAGAACAGAGCCAGATATTAGCTAGGAAGTCTTTCAGAGTGGTTTTAAAAGATGTGAGGGAGGGTATAGACCTGATGGATACAGGTAAGGAGTTCCAGGCCTTAGCAACCTTGTAAAAGTACAGACAATGTACAGGGGATTTTCTAAGTTTTTAGACAGATAGGAGTTTTTGGTCACTGGATCGTAGTGACTGTATGGGAACATAGTTGGGCAGAATGTTTTTTAGTGCTGGACAGGCAGATGGATGCTGGGTAACTCTATAGGTAGTAAGAAGTTGTGTATATGTTAGTTGATGTGGCAGTTCTAACCAGTTTAGGCTTTTCAGAGCTATACGGTTTTTGGGTTCTGAAAGAGGTATGTGCTGCAAATTTAGTAACTTTGTTATAGCATTGTTCAAGTTTTAATTTTTGTGAAGCCTGGAGGTTTTTAAGGATAGGAGCACCATAAAGAAGAGTGGAGAGGAGATACAGTAAGGAGTGGCAAGTGTAGTTTCAGTTGCGTTGGTGAGCAAGTTTTTGGCTCTGTAAAGCATCCCTAGTTTTTGACTTTTTCTGGATTATCATCCACTATTACCCCTAGAAGTTTGCTATGAGAAGTGACTTCTATGGTTATATTATCAAGAGAGAGAACTTTAAATTTAATTTTTTCATGAGAGAGGGATTTGGGGGGGAAAAGTAGTAGTTTGTGCTTTTTTGGGTTGAGCATGAGTTTTGAGTCATGTTTTGGTGGTGGTTAATACTTCCTGAGTAATTTTTTGGAGATATACTATGTTGTCAGATGTGCAAATGAGAGTGGAGTAGCTCGTTGTGTTGAAGTATAGAGGACGTTGGTGAAAATGTTAAAGAGCAGGGGACCAAGGATAGAGTCCGGTGGTGACTGGGAGGTAAGGAGAAAGCATGGAGTGCCATTTTACTGACTGATACCTATTGGGCAGGTAGCTTTTAAACCACAGAAGGGTGGGCCGAGAGATACCTAATGAGGACAATTGAAGTAAGAGTTTAGTGTGACAAACTGTGCTGAAAGCTTTAGACAAGTCTAGAAATAAGGAAGAGACTACTTTGCCATTATCTCTAGCTTTATTGATAGCATCCATATAGGTTAGAAGGACAGTGATAGTACTATGGGAAGGACAAAAGCCATGTTGTGTAGAGAATAGGAGTTCTTCCTGCAGGAGATAATCTAGCAATTGTTTTTGAATACATTTTTCAAGTATTTTCGTGAGGGGAGGAAAGATTGCTATAGGTCTAAAGTTATTAATGCCTGTTGAGTTTCCTCCTTTGTGCAGAGGGATAATGTGTGACTTTTTCCAGAGACAGGAAATGTGGGATTCCTGGATAGACCTATTTATAAGGATTGAGACAGGCTAGGCAATGCTGTTGGCTGGTATTTTTAGGTACTTGTTGGGAAGGTCATCAGCTGAAGAACAGGAAACTTTAAGTTTGTTTAAGAATAGTTTTATATAGGATGTGGGCACAGGATTGAAGGTGAAAGGGGATATGGTAATATGTGGCTCTTGGGAAGGGAAAGGATTAGATGTAGAGGAATCCTTAGTTAGAAATGCTATACTATCTATAAAATAAGAGTTGAACTGTATTGTAGTTTTGAGTGGTGAATTATCTGTAGAGGGATTTGGATTGAATTTTTGGCCAGGATGTAAAATTTCTTTAATGGATATCCATTTTTTATGGTTGTATTTAGTATTATTCTGAAAGTTATTATACTATAGCTTTTTGTCTTCATTTATTTGCTTTTTAGTCCAATTGCAAAGCATTCGGAAGTTTTCAAGATATTGAAGTGTTTTGTGTTGCTGCCATTCTTTCCATGCATTTTCTCTATCCTGCATTAACATTCTACTCTTTTTGAATAGCCACATTGCATTATTTGTTTTCAGTCTCTTCCTTCTAAGGCTAGTTAGGATATTTAAGAAAGTTGTATTGAATTCAACTACAGAATCATTTAAAGGGAGGATTTTTAGGAAGTTCCTGTTAATAGATGATAGTGTAGTCATGAACATTTCTGGGTTAAACATGGAAAGATTACGCGTTGTTTTAAAGAATGACAAAAATCTCAATAAGCTTGTTGATGGTGATAATTGGGGGGGTGGGGGAGGGGAGTGAAGCAAAGCCAAGCAGGTTCAACGGTTCCCTATTACAACCACGAAACTCCACTTACGCGGATACAGAAACTTTGACATATATTCAGCGAACCGCGAAAACACTGAAAGTCCTGAAGCGTGAATCGTCATAGTTGGCCCTTCTCCGGTATAGCTCCTTAAGGTAAGTGTGCAAAACCTTAGGGTTAGGGTGAGGGTTAAGGTAAGTGCATACATAGTAATATAACAAGGTTTACTTTAGGGTTAGAAGTAGGGTTTTGTTAAGTGTATGTATGTGTATCATTTATTTTGTTTGGGTAGGTAGTACGTAGAGGGCGGTGGGGTTGGCCAACTATGACGATTTGACATTTTGAATTTTGCGGTTTAGGACGTTCGGTGTTTTCGCGGTTCGTTCAATATGTGTCGATGTTTCGGTATTCGAGTAAGTGAGGTTTTGCAGTTGTAATATAGACCCAGTCCAACACCCTCAGGCCAGTTTATAAAACAAAACAATTAACAAAGAGATGTGAGAAAAACAGGTTATCTCTCTTTTTCTAAGACTAAATAACTGGCATATGCAGTATAGTCTGCTGGTCAAGCAAAAGGGAACAGTGACCAATCTAGTAAGAGGTCCTTGGAGTACATTCACTATTACACAGAGACCTTTGATTTACAGAACAGGGATGTATTTAACTAAGCTTAATATACAGTGAGGTCCTTCATTATAAATATGCTTACATTAAAGAATGACAAAAATCTCAGTAAGCTTGTAGGTGCAGAGCCTTGTGGCAAAGCTCCTGGAATACCGAGGTCAGATGTAGTCACCACAGGCTATTAAAGAATGACAAAAATCTCAATAAGTTTGTAGTTGGTGGGAATTGGGGGTAGGGTAGGGGAGCAAAGCAAACAGAGGCTGAGTGGAGCAGGCACAACACCTCTCAATTTATATATCAGAGAAATTAACAAAGAGATGTGGGAGAAACAGGTCGCCTGACAATTCCTAAGACTAAATAATTGGCATATGCAGTATAGTGTACTAGTCAAGCAAAAGCAGACAGTGGCCAACTTAGCAAGAGGTACTTCGAGTGCATTTACTATTACACCAGGATTTTTGAGTCACCGAGGAGGCATGTGTTTAACTAAGATTAATACACAATAAGGTTCTTCGTTATAAATATGCTTACATTAAAGAATGACAAAAATCTCAGTGAGCTTGTAGGCCTAGGGCCCTATGGCAGAGCTGCTGGAATACCGAAGTCAAGATGTAGCGACCACAGGCTATTAAAGAATGACAAAAATCTCAGTAAGTTTGTAGGTGCAGGGCCCTGTGGCAGAGCACCTGGAATACTGGGGTCAGATGTTGTGACCACTGGCTACAATTAGCTTGAAGGTGCAGGACCCTGTGGCAGAGTGCTTGGAATACCAAGGTCAGAGTGTGCAACTCCTTTCCCTTGTTGATTCACATTCCCATACATGTCCCATGAAAGCTATTGTGCAACTGCAGCTTGGCATGTCTCCTGCCCTCTGTACTTCATGTTGTACACCTTTCCTTCCAGTAGATGTCAGAATTGTAGTAGGCAGGGCTGTCGCCCTTCTATCAAGATGGATGAGTGAGTATCAGCCACTAACTCCCACCTTCACTCCTGGCTCCTTCAGCCTTTGAGCTGCTAATAGATCTTAAATTTTTTTGTTCATAGTCAGGGCTTTGTCTCTCTACACTACAGTGCTGAGAAATCATTCTGTTATATATTTTTTTAATTTCTGAGAGGCCATTGTTTTGGTGTACACTTTACCCTTAGGTTGAAAATCTAGGCCTGTCCCCATACCAGGCATGTAACCATTTGGACAACATTTCATAGTTTACAGTCAAACATTGAATGCAATATGGGTGAAGATTAAATGGTTGCACCTGTGTGTTTATTGTACTAGTTATACAGATCTGATCAAATTGTTGCATGAATATCTCTCAACTGTACAGATTTTCGCAGAATGTCCAGATTGTTGCCTTATATTTTTGGTCCATTCTTTCTTTTTTTTTTTTTGGCAAATTACTGGCAAATCATTAAAGGCTAAAGTTAGAACATAATGACAGACATTTGAGTTTCAGACTTCATACCCTTCAGAAAATTCATGCTAATGCAAAACCTGTTATTCTATCAACTTTCTAAGTTTATAAGAGTAACATTTAAAAATTGCACCTATTTTTTGGCCTTTATCCCACTTTTATTGTGGCTTTGTCCAGATTTCTTGCTCTAACAGGTTGAGAGGTATGGTCGCATTCTTTAATGTTCAATACTCAAGATTTAATATGCAATGAGCGCAAGGCACAGTGAAGGCTGCTAAACCTATTCTGTGTCCTTGAGAAAGTCACTTAATTGTACATTTTTCCTACGTCACCCTTGAAAAGTGATTGTGTGTTTAACAAATGGGTATTATTATTATTATTATTATTATTATTATTATTATTATTATTATTATTATTATTATTATTATTATTATCATTATTAAAACACCTCTGTCCAAAGCAGATTACATTAGTAATCTGTCTCACCTTACAATCTCTGAGGCAGGCTAGCTAAAGAGTCCCCTGAGGCAATCCTCCATCTTGGTAAGTATTGAATAGTACCACATCACATTCTCTAACCTGTTAATTGCCCCTCCTTAGCATTCATGGCTCACCCATATAACTGACACAGCCTAGTTTCCCAACTTCCCCTCAACCTAGCTCCCATTCCAGAAGGCAACTGAAAACCCCAGCATTAAAAGTAGCAAATTCCTTCCTGACCCTTACTGCAATCATCATTATGGCTCATGGGTCTCCTTTTAGTAAATATTGTTTCTCTTTATACTTGGCTGACCATTACTGTAGTCACTTTACTTGCCACACATGCTAGTTACAGCCCCTGCTTTTCTGAGAGGCAAGCCTGTGTAGGAAGAACATTCAGTTCTCACCAACAAAAAGTCAAACCTTGTGTAGAATAGTGTTTGCTCCCATAAGCCTAGACTGACCACTCCCACCCTGATCTACCTTCCCTGGCCTATATGGCACTTCCCTTCACCTGTCCCTCATCCTTCCCTACTGCTACCCCTGCTCTCCCCTTTCAGCTACCTCAGAGCCAACCATCCACAGAAAAATGTCAAGTGGCTGTGACTGGCTTACCAGAACTTAATGTCTCTGCTGTCCATTTTATGCTAGTGTTAAAAATGAAGGTCCCCTTCCCCTATAGCGAGAATATCACCATTTTGTCAACACTATAGAATTCATAATGAGACATACAATACCCCAAGGCATCTGTTAGATCTGAAGATATATATTTTTTAATTTTCAGTATTCAATAGTTCAATAATAACCCACAGCTGGGTTTGGGTAGTGCTGAATTTACCCATGGATGGTGTGGTTTGTTCTTGAGGGCAAAGCCAGAGTGATCAAACAAAAGCAACCGTAGGTAAATCCAGCATTATTCACACCCAGGAGTGGGTTACTGCTACTATACAGTGACACTATTTAAGAAAGAAATCGCTTACCTTTCTTAAATAATGTCTTTGTGTAACAGCAATGTAGTCTTCCTTCACATTGTTTCCCCTGCTCTGCAGTGTTTTCTGATCTACTGTATATGCTTATAGGACTAATGTTCCCACGTTTGCACAGTACATCACTGTTGTTCAACAGAAGCAAAGGAGAAAAAAGAATGTCCATTGTTTTTCTACTTTTTGTATGAGGCAAAAATGCGGACATTCCCCAAAAACAGTTCAGAGGTACGACAGTCTGCAGAGAGTGCACAGAAATACAAGGAAAATCAGGTACATTTCTGTTTCTTTATTTCTGCAGAATGTACCTGATTTTACTTGTATTTGATCTGCCACTATAGCATATATAAATAGGAAAGTCTTGGCCACTTAGTGGTAGTTCAGTGGCCAGACTTTTTTTCTACTGGTATATGCTCGATTTACAAAGGGCACGCTGGTTCGGCTGACCAGTCAGCATGCACATTTTTTAATTCTAATGGGAAGTCATTGTATAGTCAACAACAATATGTGTGCATCATAGGATCCCATAGATGACTACTTTAAAATACCTCTGCTCAAGATGCAGTGTAGTGGCAATACCTTCTTCTATACTTCTGTTCCCTGTTTACACTATTTAGTCACCAACCAGCACATCCAAGACTACATTACAATCTCAGAGAGAGGTTGAATAAGAGACCCATACCTCTTCCCTGAGACAATCTTCTGCCTTGCTGAAGTCTATAAAGCATCATGCCCTCCCCATTAGGAAACCCCCTTTTGCTAAGCACAGCTTGCACATACCATGAGGCAGAATTGTATCCTCTGCATATATCCTCCAATCTTGGTATGATAAATAAACTGTTTCTATCATGCAAATGTTCCCATTTT
This sequence comes from Protopterus annectens, assembly GCF_019279795.1. Lineage (NCBI taxonomy): Eukaryota > Metazoa > Chordata > Ceratodontiformes > Protopteridae > Protopterus > Protopterus annectens. Next base: position 1,223,404,073 of record NC_056744.1, read on the forward strand.
ATTTTGATTCTTGGAAGTGCCACATATTTGCTTCCATGTTTAATCATGGCCTTATTCATAAAGTGGCTCTGTCTTCTTCTCATCCTTTCTGCTGCCTTGACTGAGATGGCTACGTGCTTCTTTGGCTGTTGTACTGCCTCCAGTCAAAGTGGTTTAATCTCTAATCACTTCTCCTTAAGAACTTGTGAATCTCTTCCCATGGTCATTTCTAGGTCCTTTATGGAAACCTGACACAAATCATTGCTTCCCCAAAATGAAATCCAGCATTAATACATGTGGAGCCCCATAAGGTTTCTCATATAATTCCAGATCTTCCTCCACTTGTTGCTACCTCATGACTGTGATTCTATCCACCAAACCTCTTGTAGTTTGCCCACCTCCAAAAACAGCCCCTGCTCCTTGCTGTAATCAATGCCTAATAGGATGATAGGAAGTTACTAGGCTAATGGCCCTAGGGCCCTTACAACCCTAACCAAGTTCTACAGTTATTTCCACAATCAGCACCTAATGCACATGTCCAAGAGGGACACAGGTGGAACCCCTGGGGTTAATTTACAGTTATCCATCCAATTGTCCAGATTGCATTTGAAGAGGGCCAATGAGATGCTCTGTTTGACATGAAGTGGGAGTCTGTTCCAAAGATGTGGTAACCTCTCAGAGAAAAATCTGTCCCTCCAGCAGGTTCTATTAATGTCACATACCAGGTTAAGTTCTTTAGAGCAAGTAACCTGTGTACCATTTGACTTGCAGATATGCAGCATTTTCAATAAAGAAAGGTCGGAGATTGCCTTATATGCAAGGCAAAGATCACTTCTGAGAAGTCTGTATGAAACAGAATAAAATGACAGTGATTTCAGATGATCCACATAGGACAGATGCTGAAGACCTTGAATTTTCCTTTTGAGGAACCTTTGTGGTTTCTCCAGTTGCTGCAGGTGCTTGAAAAGGTACATACCAAATGAGGCATTGTACTCAATTATTGGCCTGATGAGGGAAGAGTACAGGGAGGTCATAATTCTTTTTTTCTGGAGGCAATGTCATTACTTATGAGATGAGCAATAAAGAATGGTCTTCTTACCACTGTGGAGATCAAAGGTTAAGTTGCTGTCAACCTGTGTGTGCAGGTCTCTCACCACTGAGTGCATACCTAGGGTGTTGCTATTGATGTGGTAGTTAGCAGGAACACTGCTCTTACCAAAAGGGATAATACATTTTTTGTACTGAGTTTAAGACCATGACTTTGGTGCCAATAATTTGTTTGCGTAAGACCCTTTTGTGGGATGGTGACATCATTTGGAGATTCGATGACTGCTCCCAGTTTGCAGTCATCAGCAAACTTTGTCAACCACAGACCTTTAGTTTTTGTTTGTACTTCAGAGAAATAGATTCCAAACAGTAGAGGTCCCAGGACTGATCCCTGTGGAACACCACAGGTGAATTCCCCTGTTTTGACTATATGTGTTCTATCAGTGAGCCAGTTAGCGAGCCATCTAACAATATAAGGGTTTGATGTCAATGAGGCCTGAGTGGAGAATAGTGTCAAAAGCCTTGGCTAAGTCTAGGTAGGCTGTATGCACAGATTTCTTTCATCCAAGGCCATGGTGACTGTCTCGAAGAAGTCCACTAGGTTTAACAGGCATGATTTCCTTTTGACAAATCCAGACTGAGTAGGGTCAAGTGTTTGGAGACTGCCTGTATCTTTGTTGATAAGGTCCATGATGATTCACTCTATGGCCTTGCAGATAAGGCTAGTCAGGCTAATAGGTCTATAGTTCCTGGGGTCAGTGGAAACACCACCTTTGTGCAAGGGAATAATGATGACCATTTTCCATTAAGTTGGGATGAAGCCAGTGCTTAGACTATGATTACTGAAGCCCATGTAGGACGCAGCCTGGGATGTTTTCAGGTCCCATAGATGCTGTGTTTTTGGCCTTGGAGAGGGTGTTTACTAATTACAACCTGCTCTTTAGACATACAAGGTAGAGGACAGGTGGTAGATATGCCATGGGGTGTGTGTGGCTGGGACAGGGGAGTGCAGTTTTTACAGAACCTGTCAGCAAACAGGTTAGCAATGTCCACAGGCTCAGTATACTGTATGTCATATCATTAATTACCAGCTCAGCACAAATCTGGGCCTTTCCTTTTAGGTTACGGATGTAACTAAAAAATGCCTTATGGTTGTCCTTAGTGGAGGAAGCTAATCTGGATTCTTAGTTTGCTTTGGAGGACTTCACAAGAAGTCTTATTTGTTTGTTTAAGCTAAGGAGGGAGGGTTTTCAGTTTGGTGCTCATTTCCTCTTACTCTTAGACAGCAATTTCTTCCTCTTATTGTAAAGCCTGTTAATGGCAGTTGTCCACCAAGTAGGTTTGCTCTTTCCTGAGGAGCTTGTTTGCTCCTATCAGATATGGCTGAGTCAATGTAGTTATACAGGTGTTTCTATAAAGCACTGGAGTAGAACTCGGCACCGTTGCCTATTTCATCTGAGGGGAGGTGCAGTGAACCTATTTATACTATTCTGTAATAAGTTATAATCTGCTTTGGAGAAGTTTTTTTAGTTTAGTTGCTGCAGGGGGGGATTCAGGTGTGATAGTTACTTTGAATGAGACTGATTTATTGTTAGATCTCACCAGGGAAGACCTCCCAGTGGGAGGGATACAGTGGTTCCCCAATTGGTAAGTACCAGATCCAGGATGTTGACACCTCTTGTGGGGGTGGCAAACAGCTGTTCCAGGGCACTGGAGTTAATAAAGTCAAGGAACTTTTCGGCAAGTGAGTTTGAGTACAAGTCATTTACCCAGTCAATGGATGGGTAGTTAAATTCACCCAAAACCATGGTGTTCAGATGTATTGTGATAGCTCATGTCGATCCAAATATGCAGAGTGGGTGTCCTGATTCATGGAGGGAGTCCTGCAGCTGGCCTCAGTAGCCAGTTAGTCCTAGTCTCACACCTAGTCCCTGATGACCTTGGCATCAACATAAACTGCCCCTACAAAATATCTCCACAGCACAGAAAAAATGTGCTGGAAAGATGCATTTATTAACCAACACATACCCCACCTCTGGAACAGATTTCTTAACTGTTAGTCCTAGTTCTGTAGCTTCAGTCTCGTAATGTAGGTGTGGCCCACTGGCTATTTATTTCTTGGAATTAATAGAGAGCTGCAATGAAAAAAAATGTCATTAAAATAACTGGCAATGCAGATATGCCTTATGTGTTTTTAATCTCCATTGCCTAACCTTTTTATAGCTTCTATTCAGGTTCCTTCCTACTGGGCATGTGGTGCAGCTCAAATTCTAAATACATGTGCTGTATACTGCCTAGTATCTAAACGCAAGAGCTCAGTCACCTTGCATTTCAATACATGTGCTGTATACTGCCTAGTATCTAAACGCAAGAGCTCAGTCACCTTGCATTTCAATACATGTGCTGTATACTGCCTAGTATCTAAACGCAAGAGCTCAGTCACCTTGCATTTCAATACATGTGCTGTATACTGCCTAGTATCTAAACGCAAGAGCTCAGTCACCTTGCATTTCAATACATGTGCTGTATACTGCCTAGTATCTAACCGCAAGAGCTCAGTCACCTTGCATTTCACTGCTGCAAATTGATATTATGTCACTATACACACAGCACCATCCAGCATAACAGCCAACAGCAAGGAAAAGTCAGACCACTGCTGAAATATCCAAAAGCAGGTTTAATAGTAGAACAATGAAAAGTCAGACCCCTGCTGAAATATCCAAAAGCAGGTTTAATAGTAGAACAATGAAAAGTCAGACCCCTGCTGAAATATCCAAAAGCAGGTTTAATAGTAGAACAACTGATGAAAACAGTGAATATGGTTAGCACTTTCATGGTCTCAAACACCACTTCTTCAGACCTTCATAAAAAAATTCTTTAACACACCCTCTTTTAAACTAATTCATACAGTCATGAACCTATAAGCAAGCTTACTCAATTAAACCCAGCTTCCAAGTGTTTAACCCTTGTCTGTTCAATGCTTTAAATTACATCTACTCAAACAACTACATATATACACATGCTCCATAATCTCATCTGCCCCTTAAAATTGTTCCTAAAAATAGAAACATTCCTATAAATACTATTATAATATTATAACATTCAACATAGCTTAAAACATACATTGTTACATAAAAAACATTTATGAAAACTTAACTATAGAAATCCATACTATTTATTTGAACAGACTTCTATTCTTTAAAATGGGTTGTATTGAAATTCTATCATTCAACCCTTTTCCCCGGTCTGCCCTTAATCTAATTATCCAACATGTCTCCGAGGTCTCAATGGTGTTTCTAATATCCCCACCTCTTTCATTTTCATGAACTTGTTCTATCAGTGTAAACTCAAAAGCATGGGTTTGATCTGTAGCTAAGACATGTTTTGCCAGTGCATTAGTTTCAGTGCCCTTCCTTATGTGTTGTACATGATCACGTATACGATACCTTAATTTTCTATTTGTCTTACCTACATAAAAGGATGGGTATCCCTTGCATCTGGCCAAATAAAAAATGTTTTCACTATTACAGTCTGCTAGTACATGAAACACATATCTTTGTCCTGAATCTGGATGTATAAAAACATTATTTTCCAATATATACTGGCATTGATTACAATTCTTACATGGGTACGTGCCCTCATTCCTATCCCTCCTTTGTCCTGGTGTCTTGCCCCCAGATGAATAACAAAGCATCTGCTTCAAAGATCTTTTATTCTTAAATTGGAAACTAGGTTTGTCACTTACTATATTTCTTATTTCTTCATCCTGAGTAAGGATGGGCCAGAATTTTCTCACTGTTTCTGTTATCACCCCCACATTACTACAGTAATGTATAGGTACCCGCATTTTATTGGTTAGGGGCATCTTGCTCTTAACATAATTCCTATTTCTATTAGTTGAAAAGTACGGCTTGCCCCTGTCCGACCTTTGCACCTTCATATCCTTAAAAGTATCTGCTACCTTGTTGCTAGCATAGCCCCTTTCCCTCAGATTAGTATCCAGGGTTAGTAGCTCTTCTCTAAACCTATCCTCATCCGTTGTTAACCCTGAGGTCCTAAGAGCCTGTCCTTTCACTATATTATCAAAGATATACCCTGGGTGCATGCTTTTTCTATGCAAAATTGTATTTCTCTGACATTCCTTCCTATATATATAGTTGTATGGAATTTCCCTGCATCATCTCTCAAAATGCTCACATCAAGAAAATCAGGTCTAGAATTTGAGTGTTGCATGTCAAATTTTTATTTTTTTTAAAAACGATGTACTTGTGTTAACTGCTTGGAAAAACCTTTCCAGCTCTGCCTCTTCCCCCTTCCATAACAGAAAGAGGTCATCCACAAACCTCCTGTAAAATATTACCAATTTCCACTCAGCTATTTTAACAGGTTGTTCATTCTCCCATAAGGCCATTATTAAATCTGGGTAACTGTTTTGCCTAGGCATGCCCATGGTCACCCCCTCCCTCTGCAAGTATATTTGGTGGTTAAACAACATAACATTATTACATAATATTATGTCCATCAGCATACATATCAAATCTATTTGAACATGGGTACAAGTGCCATCCTGAATAAGATATACACTTAACATCTCCAGACCTTCTTCATTAGGAATGGAGGTAAATAGGGAGTGCACATCCATTGTTACCATAAGTAATGGAATTTCTGTTAAATCTATCTCTTCTAGAAATTCGTACAAGTCCTGCAGAAACTGCTTAGAATCCTTTAAAATTTTCTCATTTTTGTCCACTATGGGTCTAAGCATTTTTTCTACATAAATAGACAATGGCTCAGTAATCCAATTTCTCCCTGATACTATAGGCCTTAAAGGGGGCCTAAACGGATCTTTGTGGATCTTAGGTATTCCTCTAATAACTGGTATAAGGGGATTAGGCATCTGAAAATAATCATACAGTTGTTTATCTATAACACCTTCTAAATGAATGTCATATATCATTGTTTCCACATTTGTTATTAACTGGTGCAGTTCCTTCCCATCTATCAACTTATATACATTCTCTTCATTTAAAATATTCTGCATGATTGAATTATAGTAGCTAGTGTCCATGACTACCACTGGCCCTCCCTTATTTGTTGACTTTATAGTTATTGATTCATCTTGTTTTAACTTTCTCAACACCTCTGATTCTTGCTTACTAATATTGTGCTTCTTATTATGACTACTTTCTAGTTCCAGTTTATCAAAAACATCATTTTCACACGGCTTTATAAACATTTCAACTAATGGATGACTTGGTGGAATAAACACACTAGGTTTTTTAAAACTTTTTTTCTGCACTTTATCCCCACCATCTTTAAATAACATCCTTAGTAAAACATTTCTATTAAACATTTTTAAGTCCAATATAGTTTCTGTTACCTCTAGGGGTTGTGAGGGTATGAACGAAAGACCCTTACCTAAAAGGGAATAATCATCCCTCGTCAACACCCGTGAGGAAATGTTCCACACTAGCGATTGTCCCTCCATTGGCATTTCACCTCCATTGGCAACCCCTGCGAATATTTCTTCTTCTTTCGGCTGCTGGACCGACATCGTTGCTCGAACCGTTTCTCCAACCGTATAGGAAGCGTTGGAAAAACCTGGCCATGCTCATCTTGGTCTTGTATAACTTTAACCTGCTCGTCTGTTCTCCCATTTAAAATAGAAAGTTCATTGTCTTGCTGAAAAATTCTGCTCTCTCTCAGAGAATGATTATGTAGTTTAGCTCTCATTTCCACAGGTGTGGTTTTCTCTAGCAGCATGGCTTGAGGCGCATTTTTCTTCCATTTTGCACCTTGCCTTTCCTCCTCACTCAACTGATTATTTTCCACTGAAATGACCAGCCTGTCGTTCTGCCCCACTTCTGATGTCATCTACTGTTTTAAGGTGGAATTGCCATCTTCTATAGTATGGTTATGCGATCTAGGCCATACAAATACATGGCCCATCTTAAAATCTCAAATGTCTCTCTCTAATGTGTTGAACTTTTGCCTCAGCAATTTGTTCTCATACACATTAACAGAATCCAGCAAGACATCCAATTTTTCTTTGACCAGCTCTATCGGATACGCCATAAACAAATCCTGCTCCTTCTTATATATCTCTGCTGAGATTTGTGCCTCTTCTTTTACACCATACTCAGTCAATAAATACATGTAGTTAAATCCTATTTCCAGATTTAACTGCTGCCAACGTCAGAGTAGTTCTACTTGTCGGTTTCCCTGTGTTGCCATTTTTAATATTCTCATGCCACTAGGGATTACTTTATGCTTTAAGCAGGCTTCCATATGGAACCTCTGTGCCTGCAGTCTCTTAAACTTATATAAAGCATCCTCTATGTTATGTATATCTCTGATAAACTGCGTATAGTCTATATCAGGTAGTACATTCCGTCTATTACTACCTGAAAAAGTTTTGTTTAATAGAGGATTAACTTCTCTTAGCATGCATTCAGCTATCCGTATATAGCCATCATAATGATCTTTCATACCTGGATTATAGTCCAGTTCCACATTATGTCCTTGTATGTTTTCCACAGAGGCATTTCCAATATGCCTATCATCAGCCAATGTCACAAGTAGCCATATGAAAAAGAAAAACAAAGTATATACACACAAAGTCCAAACAGCCACTTGTGTAAATGAGATGCTGGAGCAACAGATAAGTAGAATTATACACACAGCATCATCCAGTGTAACAGCCAACAGCAACGAAAAGTCAGACCCCTGCTGAAATATCCAAAAGCAGGTTTAATAGTAGAACAACTGATAAAAAACAGTGAATATGGCTAGCGCTTTCGTGGTCTCAAACACCACTTCTTCAGACCTTCATAAAAAATTCTTTAACACACCCTCTTTTAAACCAATTCATACAGTCATGAACCTGTAAGCAAGCTTACTCAATTAAACCCATCTTCCAAGTGTTTAACCCTTGCCTGTTCAATGCTTTAAATTACATTTGCTCAAGCAACTACATATATACACATACTCCATAATCTCATCTGCCCCTTAAAATTATTCCTAAAAATAGAAATATGTTTCTATTTTTAGGAATAATTTTAAGGGCAGATGAGATTATGGAGCATGTGTATATATGTAATTTAAAGCGTTGAACAGGCAAGGGTTAAACACTTGGAAGCTGGGTTTAATTGTGTAAGCTTGCTTATAGGTTCATGACTGTATGAATTGGTTTAAAAGAGGGTGTGTTAGAGTAAAGAATTTTTTATAAAGATCTGAAGAAGTGGTGTTTGAGACCACAAAACCGCTAACCATATTCACTGTTTTTATCACTTGTTCTACTATTAAACCTGCTTTTGGATATTTCAGCAGGGGTCTGACTTTTTGTTGCTGTTGGCTGTTACACTGGATGGTGCTGTGTGTATAATTCTACTTATCTGTTGCTCCAGCGTCTCATTTACACAAGTGGCTGTTTGGACTTTGTGTGTATATACTTTTGTTTTTCTTTTTCATCTGGCAACTTGTGACAATGGCTGATGATAGGCATATTGGAAATGCCTCTGTGGAAAACATACAGGGACATAATGTGGAACTGGACTATAATCCACGTATGAAAGATCATTATGATGGCTATAAACGGATAGCTGAATGCATGCGAAGAGAAGTTAATCCTCTATTAATCAAAACTTTTTCAGGTAGTAATAGAAGAAATGTATTACCCGATATAGACTATATGCAGTTTATCAGAGATATACATAACATAGAGGATGCTTTATATAAGCTTAAGAGACTGCAGGTACAGAGGTTCGATATGGAAGCCTTCTTGAATCATAAAGTAATCCATAGAGGCCTGAGAATATTAAAAATGTCAACACAGGGAGAACAACAAGTAGAACTACTCTGACGTTGGCAGCAGTTAAATCTGGAAATAGGATTTAACTACATGCATTTATTGAGTCAGTATGGTGTAAAAGAAGAGGCACAAATCTCAGCAGAGATATATAAGAAGGAGCAGGATTTGTTTATGGCGTATCCGATAGAGCTGGTAAAAAAAAATGGATGTCTTGCTGGATTCTGTTAATGTGTATGAGAACAAATTGCTGAGGAAAAGTTCAACACATTAGAGAGAGACATTCGAGATTTTAAGATGGGTCATGTATTTGTATGACCTAAATTACATAACCATACTACAGAAGATGGCGATTCCATCTTAAAACAGCAGATGATGTCAGAAGTGGGGCGGAACGACAGGCCGGTCATTTCAGTGGAAAATAATCAGTTGAGTGAGGAGGAAAGGCAAGGCGCAAAACGGAAGAAAAATGCGCCTCAAGCCGTGCTGCTAGAGAAAACCACACCTGTGGAAATGAGAGCTAAACCACATAATCATTCTCTGAGAGAAAGCAGCATTTTACAGCAAGGCAATGAACTTTCTATTTTAAATGGGAGAACAGACGAGCAGGTTAAAGTTATACAAGGCCAAGATGAGTATGGCCAGGTTTTTCCAACACTTCCTATACGGTTGAAGAAACGGTTCAAGCAACGCGGTCGTTCCAGCAGCCGAAAGAAGAGGAAATATTCACAGGGGTCGCCAATGGAGGTGAAACACCAATGGAGGGATAATCACTAGTGTGGAATATTTCATCTCGGGTGTTCTCAGGGATGAGTATTCCCTTTTAGGTAAGGGTCTTTCGTTCATACTCTCACAACCCCTAGAGGTAACAGAAACTATATTGGACTTAAAAATGTTTAATAGAAATGTTTTACTAAGGATGTTATTTAAAGATGGTGGGGATAAAGTGCAGAAAAAAAGTTTTAAAAAAACTAGTGTGTTTATGCCACCAAGACATCCATTAGTTGAAATGTTTATAAAGCTGTGTGAAAATGATGTTTTTGAAAAACTGGAACTAGAAAGTAGTCATAATAAGAAGCACAATATTAGTAAACAAGAATCAGAGGTGTTGAGAAAGTTAAAACAAGATGAATCAATAACTATAAAGTCAGCAGATAAGGGATGGTCAGTGGTAGTCATGGGCACTAGCGACTATAATTTATCCATGCCGAATATTTTAGATGAAGAGAATGTATATAAGTTAATAGATGGGAAGGAACTGCACCAGTTAATAACATATGTGGAAACAATGTTATATGACCAGTGGCGGATCCAGGGTTTTACAAAGGGGGGGGCGCAGTCTAGAAAGTCGACAAGTGAGGTGGGGAGGCAGGAAAGCAAAACACTGGGGAAGGGGGATGTGGAAGGATCACCTTAAGATATTGTATCAGCATGTGTGAAAACACAGCAACATACAGTCATTTGCAAAACATTGGGGGTGGTGGGTCGAGTGAGCACAACGGTTAAGGTTTTCACCTCAGACACAAAGTATTGGGTTTGATTCTGATCTCAGCTTATTAGCTAGCCTTATAATTACCATTCATGACAGTTAGCCTAATATTCTCGTATGATCCAGTGAACCTGGTGTGGTTGTGTTAGTGGAGGTACATAACTCCTATCCAGCACACATCATATTAACAAACATTACCAGTTGTTTCAAGACATACCTAGAGGATATGTTTGGTTGCCCATATGAAGTAGTTCTTTTATATGGCATACCTGACATAAGCATTATGATAACATAGCAAAGAATCCCAGTGAAGGTGATATCACCCCAAGACCCATAGCAAATGTAAGTAATTTAAGTAAACAATGATTTATGTGAAACCAGCAAAGTTAATTTATGTAAATAATTTTGTGTGTGCAAGTGAAGTTCAGTTAGTTAAAGAACATTGCAAGTTAAGGAAAGACACATTTTATGAAAAAATTCCTAAAAACAGTCAGTTAAATTATATGCAATGTATAAAACCAAATAGTAACACAAATCTACTTTGTCTGGCCAGCCTAATATGCAAAGCCATGGAAAGCCTTATTAGGAAACAGCAACCCTCCGAGTACTGTTTCCATTTTAGTTTGGATTTGTCGAGGGCAGGTCATGCTTACCAAATCTAATGTACTTTTTTGCAAAGGTCACCAATGCAATATAGGAAAGCAAAATGGTACACATTGCATACCTTGACCTAGCTAAAGCTTTTGACACAATCCCCCACTCAGGCATTGTAGAACAGCTAAATAAACTACAAATAAACTATGGTCACCTACTGGATTGCCACATGGCTCACAGATGAGATGCAAGAAAGCAAAATTGACAAAGTTACCTCCAGAAAGAGATGAGCTACTGGTGGAGTCCCGAGGGTTCTGTGCTGGGGCCTCTCCTGTTTAACATCTACTTTTCTGAAGTAAAAGCCAATACCAAAGGGCTCTGAATGACTAAGTTTGCACATGACTACAAGTTAGGAGCAGTCACTGAACCCCAAATTACACAGCCATCCTACTGGACGGTTTGTCCCAAACAACTGGTGCCACAATCATGGACCAAAATGAAATGACAGTAAATGCATTATTGTATCCTTTGGAAGTCATCTACCTCAGGAAAACAACTATGATGACAATAAGACCTTAAGAATAGACTTGTTTGGGTTTTCTGAACTTATCTGGACAGTGACCTAAATTTTGACCAGTATGTCTACTTATGTAAGAAAGTGCTTCTATATTAAACAGCTTAAAGAAATGGGTTATGTCTAGATCTAGGATGTCACTGCTCTCCTTTACTCAGCACTCCTTAGGCCAGTCATTGAGCATAATGCCCCCTTTGGCCTGTATCTGTCCAGACACATGCAACTGGAATGCCCACAAAGAAGCCTTACTAAAAGGATACTAGGGCTAAACAATATGTCCTACACAGACTAAAGTCTGCCATTTGCTTTCTTCCACTGACTGCCTCCCATAGCTCTCAACCCCTCATCCCCAAAATATAGAACATAATGTGACAATATGGAGCAAGAGGCAAACATTTACTAACAGCCTCATCTAGGATGCTCATAGCATAAGTATGAGAAAACAGTTATTTTATTTAACAGTTTTCCTGTTTTAACATGATTCAGTATTGTATACCATGGCAACAGCTAACACTCACAAACTGAAGAACATTCCTCATAATGAGATACCGTCAAGAGCTATGCTGCCTTTCCATCCCCAGACAGACCGTCACTTCTGTGATAACCAAACAGACTGTTTTACACACATATATAAAATTGTTGGTTTGAACAGCTGCAACATTCAAATACTCATATATAAAATTGTTGGTTTGAACAGCTGCAACATTCAAATACTCCTTGGAAAGCCACTGATTTTAATGTGTTGTCAAATGTAAATAAACCTCCTCTCTACAGTTTGAGTTGGCATCAGACTGACCATATGTACACTAACACAGCCTTTAGAATCCTAAACATGGAAAAAAATGCTTCGCTTAAACAGTGAAAATGCATGCTAACACATATCCACTTATCCCAACATCTTTCTAAGTTTAAAAAAGTGATAATATTTCCCCGATTTCTGGGCCTTTGTTCTCCCATTTTAGATTTTGCATACACAGAAATATTTCAAGTGTGGGCAATAATGCCATTCTAGCCTGCCAATATACCAAAATAGTTCTCATAAGTTACAGACTGTTCTTAAAAATATCTAAACTAGTACTTGCTTTAATGTAATATGGTAATCTCTTCCATGCATCAGTTCCTCTCTTAGAGAAGCAATTAGTACATTTTTCATTCCTATAGAATCTTCTAAATAGGTTGTCTGATGTTTCGCTACTACTTTTTGATAATCCTAAATATTCCCAGAGGTAGTCTCTAAATGCCCTATATACCTGAATAAGATCAGTTCTTAAATATCTGAGACCATGTTAAGATATTTTAGTCTTTCACAGTAACTTAAATTTTCACTTCCATTGATGCTCGTGGTATATTTTCGCTGGGGTCTTTACAGTTCACTCACGATTTTCTTATATGGTTTCCATATAGTTATTCCATACTCAAGTTTGGGTCTAATGTAACTAAAAAACAATGACTTCATTTCCAGTTTCCTAGACTTTCTAAGCATTTTTATACTATTGTTGTATAGCCATCACTAACCAGCTGGTTGATATGATTAGAAAAACAAACCTGGAGTGATCCATTTACCATACCATATAAACCCTAGTCCTAGGTTCTGCCAAAAACCCAATTTACCATGCTCTCTCCAGGCTATTCAAGTCTCCAGTACAGGGCAGACTGCAGAAGATAACTCACCACCTACCCAACTCCCAAAAAACAAGACAAACCAGCTGGTTACGAACCATTCAATTGTTCCCCTTCCAGCTAGTGCTGCTACTAAACTCTGTTCACAGGTATGAAGTCAAATCACAAAGTCTGTACCAATGGAACTTTTAAAAGGTGCTGCATCATTTGGTAAAGTCCTATTACTGACAGTCTGCTTACCTAAATATGCAACAGGTGGGTTCAAAACAAAACTGGACACAGCAATGCCAGATGTATCAGAATTAATCTATAAAAGTGTCCCAAGCACCATGATTTGAACACATTACCAGTCAGTATAAATATATGAAAATGACCAGTTCCAAATAATGAACCAGACAAAATGCTTCCAGTTTTCCAGGATAGCTATATGTATTGACACCTTGCACTTTGCTTTTCTAAGGCTATAATACTAGAGTGTTCTACTAGACAGGAAACTTTGTACACTGCCACAGAAGGGAAACTACTTTTGATTCCAATGTACCATTCAAGGTTTAAAAACTGAACAGTGCAAACTCTGTCTACATTACCCACGACACTTAAAACAGCAGACAAGTTATGGAACATTTGCAAAGAATGGTACATACATTTTCCAGTCTCATTAAAAAACTAGGCAACTTTTCCAAAATCTGTCATCTGCTGAGGTAATTATTCTTACATCACTCAGGAGTGATACACAGGCTTTTCTCCCCGGGCCTCCGCTGAAAAAGGACTGCCAGTCCAGACGGACTTTCCTGGTTATCAAATGTAAAATAAAATAAATAAATAAAATATGTCACACTTGTTTTGTCAAGACAGGATTCATCTTGATGCCACTGTAATGAGGACAACAATGGTAAGATGGCATGGCTTCTTGACATCATGCCTGGACTATAACAGAACTCACAGAGAAGACACTCTTAAGTACTAACAGAAAAAAAAGTAGAGAAAAAAGGTGTAGAGAAGGCATATGCCTGATATCCCAGTCCATCCTCAGAGGTTCCACTACACTCATATCCCCTCAGCCTTTAAATTCTTTGGCTACTTAACACAACATTTCCCTACCAATGCTGTCATTACTCTTACTGTCAGTATTTGGATCCATGCTCTAACACTTACTTGCTTCTTCCAAAAATAAGTCTGCAGTAACTGACAATCCACCCTTTGGATTCCCCCTTCCCACAACATAAAAAGTAAATGGCTTCCTGTTTTAAGTGCATTACCTAAAATGATCTAAAAACTATCCACTTATTTTAAAAACTAGCCCAACTCTTCTTTTCCTCTTACACATTTACAAAGAAATGGAGATATTGAAGCAAACCGTGGTCTGGTTCATGCTGTCTTGTTCAGTACTATTCATAATCCACTTCACTAAGGCATTTCCAACAAGCATGCTAACTGCTAGAATATTCTGAATAATTTGGATACTGAAGCTTGGGTTGCTCACTATAATCCAGGTATATTTTTCCTAGTTGAAATCTGACCACATGATAGCATCTGCATTCCTTAACCCAGTGCATTCTGAGGATAGATGTAATTGACAGGACCAAATGCAATGCTTTTAATAAAAAAAGAATCCTGATGTGCACACCTTAGCCGATCCTCCTTAGACATTCCTAGTCATCTAATGGTTATAGACATAATAGCTACCTCAGCCAATACCCACATGAACATACTAGCCTACATCCTCCACCATAACCAACTTTAACTAGCTGTTAGATCCCCTTAGCCCATAGAACCACAAATATAACTTGATATCGTTTGGTGACTTAAATCTTGACTGACTAGATCCTCTAAGCCAAAGGCTTGAACATTCTTGTAATGACCATAGCATCTCTCAGCACATCACAACTCTTACTCAGTCTAATACATCTAATTCATTTCTGTAGTACTTAAGAGTGTCTGTGAGTTCTGTTATTAATAGAAGGTTAACAGTTCAGTGAACACCTGTGCCTAGCAACACACACACAAACACACAAAGTGTAATACTCGCAGCGATAATCCACACACTCTTACCTGATCAAGTCCAACTAACAACTACATTTCTCGCTCGCAGCGATACCTAAAACTATATTACTTCATTTTTATACTCGATTAATATCAAAACAAGAATCATTGTAATTAAATAAAAACTGCAAATTAATAAAGCTAAAAGCAAATGACAAAATATTTATTCTGAATGCTATTCCACTGCCATGGACTGAACCATCACACTGAGCTAATTTCAAACATTGTGTTCACTGAACAACTTGAAATGAATATTTTATTTTCTTAATTAATATATCCATTTTTCTGTGTCTATACATTTGTATTACTGATTTACAACCAGGGACTCTGTTAAAACAACATGTCATCAGCAGAATCATTATTTCAGATCATACTGAAATAAGGAATGGCTGCAAGAAAGCATAAGCATATTTGTAGGCTTCGCTCTGCTACATGAATTTAATTTTAGACCTTTTAAATAAAATTAAGTTATTTCTGATTTAAAGTCTCATGACACTTTCACCTTAAGTGCTACATCTCATCTCTGATATGTTATCCACCATTGGTTTTTCAGTAGCTTACTACACATTTTAATGCACTAATAACATCTCCATTTAAAAAGTCTGCAAGCATAACATTCATCAAAGTATAATACATTATTTTGATTTCTCTTATAATAGTTTATACTGTTACTGTTTGCGCAGTCATGACAAGAACTGGGTTTCATTTTTTATTTGGCCAAAAGTAATTATTATATAGTCTATAGCTATAAGAGGAGAATTATTTCCACACCTAAACCTTCAAATCTTTACTGACTACATGACCCTGTTCAATTCTCAGCTGGAGTGCGGGGAGTGCCTTCTGTGTGGAGTGTGCATGTCCTCCCCATGGTCAAGTTGCATTCTGAAAAACATGCGTGAATGGGTGTGCCTTCGTTGAAGGTTGGGTGTCAAGCTGGCACATATAATTAGCAGGGGGTGTGGGAGGTGAAGGAAAAACAACAGCTTTCTTTTCTTTTTTTTTCCCATAGGCTGCTGATCGACAAGTTGTGCTCAATCAGTTGACTTTCAATGTATTGACTTTCAGTATAGATGGATATACATGCAGTTATTTGTATAGCATATTACTTGTATTTGCTGTTTCGAAAGCTAGAATCTTTTCTTTTTAGAGTGGTCACTGCTGAAATGCATCTAGTTGTATCAGCTAACATAACTGGTTAATGAATAAAAATGTTTTCCTGCAAACAGAATGTGCTTGACAGCTACAGACTCATGTGTGAAAGCTCCAGTCAAAGATGAATGTTAACTTAAGATATGTGAAACAAGATTTTTGATACCTGGGTCCATAGCCTAATTGCAGCCTCAGGATATTGCTCTGTTGTGTAACAGTACAATTGCAAATATACATCCTGTGGCACATGCTTGTTTATTTTGCTAAACACTACATGTAGAGAATAAATCTCATGACACGTTAAAGCTTAGTGTAGTATAAACAAAGAAGGGTTGCACATGGAGATGAACTAAAAATGCGACAACTCAGATAGATCAGTATGTTTAGCTTTATGGGTCATACATTTCTGAAAGTATAATAAAACGGTGAGGCAGGTAGTACATTAATAAATCCAGTTAAATAGTATGGACATACTGTTATTTTTTCTTTGTTGTACCAGATCAAGATCACCCCCTACGGTATTTTTGCATTGATAAGCTATAAATTTAAGTGTGATGTAATTACTCAGATCCGTAATGAGGATTGCCAGCATGAAGCCCTGATAAAAGATTACTTGAGCTTAATTAAAATAATAAGAAAGTAGGACTGGATTAGCAGACAAACATAAAAATAATTGTCAGCAGTGAGCTGTATGCAGCAACAAATGGGTGACTGTTATACATTTGTATGGGTGAAGGCATTTAAAGAGCTGTACGCTGAGAGCTATAAAAATATCTTTAAAGTGACATGAAGGTGGTGATTGTCTGGGGTGAACTACTGGAACTGAAAAGTATTTACAAGTAGAATATTGGAGAGGCACTATATCCAACAATGAACCATAATAAAACTCATATGAGCACTAACACACACGACTGGAAAATAAAAACAAAGATCACCCTAACAGCGTATACAGCGGAAATTCAGTAAACATTATTAATATAAATATAACAAACTTAGCTATTTCTCCATATATCATTACACAGGCATCTTCAGAGTTAAAAAACACAAAACCTTATTCAGCATATATACACACACTTGTTCACATGATCATATAATTAATTATGCTAATATTAAATCAGCATACAACTTTTTCACCAAAATGGTAACATAAATTCAATTAAAAATTATCATATAGCCAACAAGAAAAGTAAAGTAGTCTAAAAACAAACACATAGCACATTAAAACATTAAAGCCTCTCCCAAATAACCAGTTTCTTTATTTTTATTTCCATGGCTTCTTTCATAACTTCATAGCCCTTTGTTTTAACATCCCTGATACTGAAATATTGTCATTAATTCCTGGCTGTTCCTTGGCATTAATCATCATTTGCCAAAAGGTCTCTGTTATGTCCACTAAACCTTCACATCTCCCCCAAAATCACTTACGTTTACCTTATCAATGACAAAAAACAAAAATCTATTAAAGTTAGGACAGCTAACACTATATAAATTTAAGACACTACTTGCTTTCCTTTTTTTTATATCCCTATTTGTTACAAGCAATTAAATAGACTTACAGAATTTAGAGATTTCATGTCACAAAGCATAATCCACACACTCTCTTACCTGATCAAGTGATTCAAGTCCAACTACATTTCGGAATTCCCGCTCGCAGCGATAATCCATATGATTTGCGACTGTCGTTTTCTTCCACTCGCTCGCTCATTACTGCACATTTCCCGCTCGCAGCCAGCTGGACATACCATGAGCTCACTTCCGCATGGCTGGTGTCCTCCTTAAAGGAGCCAACACCAAATATATACGTACTTTTTTTTTTTTTTTAAAAAGCTACTTTATGTTACTGCTTTCCGATGTCCTAGCCAAGCTACAGAATCAGTTTAAAAAGGGGGAGGCGCGCGCCCCTGCGCCGAAGCCTAAATCCGCCACTGATGACAGTCATTTAGAAGGTGTTATAGATAAACAACTGTATGATTATTTTCAGATGCCTAACCCCCTTATACCAGTTATTAGAGGAATACCTAAGATCCACAAACATCCTGTTAGGCCCCCTTTAAGGCCTATAGTATCAGGGAGAAATTGGATTACCAGGCCATTGTCTATTTATGTAGAAAAAACACTTAGACCCGTAGTGGACAAAAATGAGAAAATAAGGATTCTAAGCAGTTTCTACAGGACTTGTATGAGCTTCTAGAAGAGATAGATTTAACAGAAATTCCATTACTTATGGTAACAATGGATGTTCACTGCCTATTTACTTCCATTCCCAATAAAGAAAGTCTGGAGATGTTAAGGGAATATCAAAAGCACACAAACCTTTAAATCACCACCAGAAGGAATAAACCAGAATCCACAAAGTATGCTTTAGCGCTTTCGTTTTTTAATAAAAACTTCTTCAGAATGACATACATAATAACTGACCCTCCTTTTATACACTCCCACAAACCTTTTGCTCCAATGACTTACAAATGATTAATTAATTAATCAATTAATGACATCATAATAATTAAATTTAAAAATAAAATTACATAAATACAAAATCGAGACAAAATCCATAAAAATGTTGACCATGTAAATACAACTCTAAGAATGGCCACAAATGACATATGTTTGTAAAAAAAAAAAAATATATATATATATATATATATATATATATATATATATATATATATATAAATGTTCGTGATTATAAATAGCCTTCTGCTTTTAATCTTAGTATAGAGCTGATAGAAGTATTGCTGTTTAAACCTGGTTCTTGTGTTGCATTGGTCCTCAACTGCCACCTAAGTTCCTTAGCCTCTAGGTAGTCATTAAGGGGTCCACCTCTTTCACCTAGTAAAACTTGCTCTATAATGCAAAACTTGAAATAGTGTCCTTCATTGTTTTTAATATGCAAAGCCAGGACATTTTTAATGTCTTGTTTTTTGATGTCATAATAATGTTGATATATTCTACTTCTAAATGCATTAATCGTCTTTCCTATTTAAAAACTGGGGCATTGAGAACACTTTGCCAAATAAACAACTACCTTACTGTTACAGGAATATTTTTTCTTATATACAAATTTCCCATAATTTGGAATATCAATCTCAGTTCCCTCTATAATATGTTGACATTGCATACAAAAACCACATTTAAACATGCCTTTCTTTCCATAATATCCATCATGTGACCTCTCTATCATATTTTTCAAAGTTATGTCTTTTTTATATACAATATTAGGCACCTTTCCCACTATATCTGTATATTCCTTATGGATATTAAATACATTCCAAAGATTCCTAGAATTTATAAACTCAAATGCTATGGAACAACTAGTCACCACTCCTACAAGAGGGGAAAACATACTGGACCTGGTCATCACCAACATGGGGACACCCATACCAGAGGTATATCCCTCATTGGTAAGATCTGACCATAAATTAATCTCACTGGATATCCACATCCCAACCCCACCCCTAATCCAGAAAACCACAGTGAAAAACTTCACAAAAGCGAACTTTACACTTCTCAAAACAGAGGTGGAATCCTTCAAGGCCCCCGGACCAGTGGAAACTACGGACCAAACTGCAGAATCCTTTGTAAATGCATTCTATGGACACCTCCAGGAATGCATGGATCATGCTATCCCAAACAAAACCAAGACCCAATCATCCAAAGGCAGGCGTCCAGTCTGGTGGACCCCAGCCATAAATAAGCTGTACAACAGAAGGAGGAAGCTACTACATGACAGAGCAAAATCCCTAAAAGGGAAGGCATCTCTGATCAGTACTAGCAAAAAACTACGATCCCTCTTAAAATCCACCAAGGCCAGCTTCGAGAAAAATTTTGCACAGGACTCTAAAGAAAATCACAAGGCTTTCTTTAGTTATGTTAGGAACCTGGGTGGAAACTCCCAGATATGCTCAGAGTTGATCCAAAATGACAAAAAATACACTGAACCCACAGACATTGCCAACATCCTGGCAGACAGATTCAGTGCAAATTTTTCCTCCCCCCCAAAAGAGCAAATAACTATCCCAACAGAGTGCAGCCTCCCTAACATATCAGATGCTCAGGTGAAAGCCGCCCTCTCCAAAGCAAAAAACACAGCATCAATGGGACCTGACGGTGTCCTGGGTCGCATCCTACATGAACTCTAAGAAGAGCTAAACCCTCACGTAAAGCTGCTGTTCAATCTCAGCCTTACCACGGGTTATGTACTCAAAGAATGGCGTACAGCGACAGTGGTCCCACTCCACAAAGGTGGTGCCTCTACAGACCCTGGAAACTATTGTGCCATAAGCCTTACTAGCCTGGTCTGCAAAGCTATGGAAAGGATCATCATGGAACTCATAAACAAAGACATTGGGGACCTACAGACTCTGGATCCTACCCAATTTGGCTTTGTTAAGGGCAGATCCTGCCTCTTGAACCTGGTCAACTTCTTTGAAACAGTCACCAAGGCCATCAGTGAAGGGAAGGTAGTCCACACAGCCTACCTGGACCTTGCAAAAGCCTTTGACACAATACCCCACTCCGGCATCATAGATAAGCTCTCCAGCTTAAATATAAACCCCTATGTCATAAGATGGGTTGCAAACTGGCTCAAGGACAGAACCCACATGGTCAGAATTGCTGGAGCCATGTCAGACTCAAAACCAGTTACAAGTGGTGTCCCACAAGGCTCAGTCCTGGGACCTCTCTTGTTCGGTATATATTTTTCTGAGGTTCAGGCTAACACGGAAGGACTGTGGCTGACCAAGTTCGCAGACGACTGCAAATTGGGCACCATAATTGACTCTCCAGCTGACACAAGTATCCTCCAAAAGGGTCTCACAGAGATGGATAACTGGTGCCAGAGCCATGACCTAAAGCTAAATGCCAAAAAGGGTATAGTTATACCCTTTGGCAAAAACAAAGTACCCACAAATTACCACATAGGTGGTAATCCATTAAGTACGGAAGAAGTAATTAGGGACCTGGGGATCCAAGTTGACAGTAATCTCTCCTTTGACAACCACATTGCCAAAGTGGTTAGAAAAACCTTCTATATAGCCCACCTTATCCTGAAAGGATTCACATCTAGCTCAAGGGAGGTCATAGTGCCCCTTTATTCATCCCTCATAAGGCCCATAATAGAATACAATACCCCATTTGGGATGTACCTTACCCGACACCTGCAGTAACTAGAAAGACCCCAAAAGTACCTCACAAAGAGGATAAAGAGACTCAAACAGATGCCATATGCTGCTCAGTTAAAGAAACTCCAGCTCTACTCAGTAGCATACCGCCTACTTAGAGGCAATCTATGCCTGACGTATAAAGCCATGTCAAACCAGGACTTAATGGACATGCTCCACCTCAGAAAATCCAAATCCCTTAGAGTTATGAAGTAGAGGGACTTGAACCTCAGCACCGAAATAAATAGGACATGCTGGAGGGACAGATTCATAACCCAGAGGCTCCCTTTACTCTGGAATAGAATCCCAGTCCATGTTAGGCAGAGGCCCTCACTGTCTCTCTTCAAGAGGAATCTTGACAAGTGCATGGGAAATCGTAGGTTTACCCCTGGGATTACTTCTGTGTCACTACTAGACAGAGGCACAGTAAACTAACCTAAAAAAGGGCACAGTAAACTCAATTCAATGGTTGGCAATAGCCAAACACACTCTGGCTAGGCTTGTAAATGCCCTAGGCCAGATAGCCTAGTATGAACCTGTGAAGCAAAGAAAGATATTCTACTTCAAGTCCACATTAACATGGTTAGTGGATGTCCCAGTTTAAAGATATGACAAAACCTTCCATGCATGTGTCTGCTGTGATGTTATAGATGACAACAATTCTGTAAGTGACCAAAGTCATGCCTACAGTCAAGACCAAACAAGGGTCACTGACATGATCAGTACAGCATGCAGTAAGGCAGCATGCCTGACAGAGCAATGTAGGACTATGAGAGGGAGCCCATTGACAGAATAACATGATATACAAAAGAATTTCTGGCATCTTTAAATGTGGATCAAGAGAGTTCAGACATGCACAGTGGAGATGCAGACATCAGTGCTGAACTGCTCATCGCACCATGGATCTCCACTGGTGATGTTTCAGGTAGATATGTCTGGACATGGGTTACTATCTGAATTACTTGTGCACTGCAAGCTGATATAATGTACAAACATAACTTCTTTGTTTTACAGGAACACTGGGGCTACAGGTCCAAAGTCTGTCTGCCAAAAGCATGTTAACCAGTACTTTTCTGTAACACTCTGTCATACAGGGCTGTGGGTGTCGGTTAAGGGTTCATCTTTAGACTGTGTAATGCTTTTGTGTTTTCATTGGCACTGTATTATCAGGACACTACTCCATGAATATAGATCTACCAGATGTTGGAAAGCTGTCTGGCTCTAGTGATGATGGCAGTCAAATCCAAGCACAGTCAGGAGTTACAATGTCAGCAATAGACTTGAGCAATAGTATGGTTATATCCACACCCACCTATGAGGATGTAGCTGCTGTGCCTGTGAAACCCACACACCAGACCAAGGATGACAGCCATGGACAGGAAAATGCCAACACATCTGTCTAGGATGTCTTGGGTCATAATGCAGTGTACCACCTCAAACATCCAGATGATAGGCATGGGCTTTTAGCATGTCAAACACATGTTCTGCAATGACTCATGATGGTGACAAGGTGCTATTGTAGGCATTTTCTGCCATGGTCTATAGGTTTCTAATTGGTGTCATTATTTATGGCTCCAGGGCATATACAGCACCATCAATAAGAATGCCTTGTGGAAAACATGTACAAACGTCTGGTATAAGCTGTACATGAGCCAGATGTGGGAGTCATGGGGACTGCCTGGTTGGCCTGCTGATACATTTTATGTTATACCCTGTGCATTACAGACCACCTGGCAGTTGATGGAGTAGAACACCTTATGGTCGATATTTATTTTATTTTATTTATTTTACATTTGTTGACCGGGCTAGTCCAACTGGATATATTTCCATTTTCAGCAGAGGCCCGGGGAGAAAAGCTCCACATTTAGACAAAAGGAGATACATCATGAGGACAAATAACAAATACAGACTGGTAGGATATAGACAAAGAAAATGGTTACACAAAAGAATAGAACTTTACCTATGTAGATAATCCAAATAATATCATAATACACATTATTACCTAATTCTAAAACCAAGAAAACAGAAAGTGTAAGAGCAGGGAAAGAGAAATGAAAATGTTACCAAAAGAAAGAAAATGACTTAACTTCCTAGGGAAACTAAGTAACATCATGTTGAACATACTAACATATTTTAACACCAAGAAGAGGGAGTGTAAGATCAAGGAAAGAGAAGCAGCAATAGAGAGAGAGCAGATATAAACCGACAAATACTTGTTGGAAAGAGATTCATAGCCATAAGGAGGAAAAATGAAGAAAGGAGTCTGTAAAGGTAGAGAAAGAAAGCTAAGGGAAGAAGCAGGAGGTACAGAAGAATAGGGAAGAGAAAAGAAGGATTAACTGAAGGAAATTACTTTAATCAGGATTAGAGCAGGGACACATCCAGTGGTTTTTAAGGTAGATTCTGAGTTTTTGTTTAAACAGAACAGTAGATGCAATGGAAGTAAGTTCGGTAGGAAGTTGATTCCAGTGTTTTCCAATGGTATTCGAGAAAAGGGAATCACCTGTTAGGTTATTGGATTTGGTTAAGGAAACTAGTAGTTTGCTTGATGAACGGAGGGAGTTCAGATTAGAGTAGGGGGTTAAGAGGTTAGAGAGTATAGGTGTGTTGTGGGGTTGGTAGAATGCTCTTTGGACAAATGTGAGTTGGGAAAGAAGCAACATGTTTGTCAGTTCAAGCCAGTTAAGTTGCTGCAGATTCAGACAGTGGTGAGTCCTGAAAGGTTTACCAGTAACAAATCTAGCTATATTATTGTACGTGGTAGATAGTTTAGAGAGATTGTTTTTCTTGAGGTTAGTATAGACAGGTGAAGCATAGAGAAGAGTGGAAATAAGATGAGAGTGGGCAAGAGTAGCTTTGGCTGGGGAGGTTAAGAAAGTTTTAATTCTATAGAGAGAGCCGAGTTTTCTGTTTACAGATTTAATGGTATTGTTGATATGACAGTCAAAGGTAAGGTTGTTGTCAATCATGACACCTAGCAGTTTGGTAGTAGAGTCAGGTAATATAATAGTTCCATTGTTAGATATGATAGTAAAATCTGATGTAGGGGATCTGGTAGTGGGCTTAAAGAGTAAGAATTTGTTTTTTTTTAGCGTTTAGGAGTAGGCATTGTTTTAAGAACCAAGTTTCAACTTTGGAGAAAACAGCTTGAGTATTAATTTGAAGTTCAGAGATGGATTTAGCAGAGCAAATTAATGTGGAGTCATCAGCATATTGTATACGAGTAGCCTGGGGAATAGCTACTTGTCATTGTCCATGCTGCCTAGGTGGGGCTTTTATTACAATGTGGGTGACGTTTATGGCTTCCAGTACCTTTAGTAAATGGGATATGTCATAATATGCCAACATGGCTGCCTCTCTTCTCCTTGCTATTTGAAAACCACATATGTATCCACATGCTGCAGCATGTCATGGCATAAAGGAAATGGTGGATCATCCTTGAGGCAGATCCCTGGGATACACCCATCAGTCCCCCATTGGTCACTGAAAGTTCTGTGCAGCAAGTATTCTCAAAGCCATGCATACCTTGGGACTGGTAGCTTATGCATCCCATGGAAATGCATATGAGGGCAAGACATTTGACCAGTTTCTGCATGGTACTTCTATCCACACAGTATGGGGTCACTATTTTTGTGTCATAAGGGTATTGTCACTCGTTCATCTCTAACACATATGACAAGAAGGCTGTTTTTTTTTTTATTTAGATTCTTTAATACATAGAAACACATCAGGATGGATAGCAGCATCAGTAAATATGAGCAAACTAGTTAACAGACAGACCTTACATACATACATACATACATGCTTGCATCTCAACAGCTAACTACAAAATGCCAGTCTAGTTTGCATGTGCTCAGTATTTATACACTTGTACAATCCCTTGGGTAGCTTCTTAAAGGTACATACACACATAGTGACCTATAGGTATGATATGTTAGGCACAGATAGATGACAATGTGTGGCCCAGGGTTGCAATGCACAACCATTTGGCTGCCAGCAGCAACAACAGTCTTTTGCATTTGCATATTAACTAATGCAGTGGCTACCCAATACATATTTTTGTTGTCTTTTTCCAGTAACTCCAGGAATTTGCTTTTGTCAATTACTCTGGCCATAGTGTCAATATGTAAGAAATAGATACTTTTGTGAATTACTCTGCCATATTGTTTGCCTTCAGCATATGCAGTTCCCCTCATTTTAGTAATATTGTTAAATTCCATGTTATTTTACCACCATTTGCATGTTATACTCTATGATTCTTGTAACTTTATTTGTTTGAAATATGCTACCATTTTGGATACCGCTGATGTGCAATTTATAGTGGCCTTACAACTAGCATAGTTTTGGGAGCAGGCACATGAGAGAAAACTGGAGTATCTTGAGAAATATCATTTATTTGATTAATTTGATTATACGTCTCAGTTTTTCTGACTTTTGGTTCTCTGGCTTCATATGTGCACCACATGACTACGTCTCCAAAGGACAGCAGCAATCAGTAAATCATCCCCTTTATAAATCAAAGTTGTGGGTCACATTTGGGTTGCATGGCTATACACCTATGAACTTACAAACATCATGATTCCTGAAATATATTTTATGCAGTTGTTCGCACCTCAAAATACCTTTATTTTATACATGAAGGTAGGTTACTGAAAGCAGGAGAAATGTACATTGAGTTGGTTATGACAGTGTCAAGGATTTGCTGATGGTATAAAAGAGGCTGGTCAGGAAATACTTACGTACTGAGAATGCAATATACAGACATGAGAGAAAATATGATTCCACAAAGACAATAACCTATGTGCATAAATGAACTATAGATCCTGGTACTGTGAAAGACAGAACCCTAAACAATGAGCCACAGTGCTGCTCAGAGTGAACTCTACCTTTGTATGGATTCATGTGTATTCTCAGTATAATTGTAGCTACCTTCCTTGGGATTGCTTCCATTTTGTGTTGTTACTAGAGGGCATTGGTTGTGAGAACTATAACAAGTGCAAAAGTTTCTTCGACATTTTGCAGACTACTTATCACCTCAGAGAAAATCCTTCTGTAGTATTTTACAAGCATTAAAAGTCTCAGCCTTGTATAAGGCATGTAATACATAGTAATAAGCAGTATATTTTTTTCTGTTAAATAATTAACAAATCAATTTTCAACAAACAATGCCTTCCAAAGTATCACAGCATTCATGTCATTTCCAGAAATAAACAGATCTTATTAACTGTTCAGAAAACATGCAAAAATACCATAGCAGTGCATTTCTACATGCTCATTAGAGAGTATAATGTCATAGCAATACACTCATACATTCTGTAATATAGTGTGACCACTGTGTTGGGACATTCTTGGAAGAGGATCCCATACACGTGCCTTAAATGGAGAAAGCCATGCACCCATTATTGTAAAAATGGAGGGGCAGAAACAGAGACGTTTATTTCCCATGAAGAAGGACTTGCAAGACTAAGAGAGGAGAAGTTTGAGGTTACCATCATTAAAAGGATTTATATGTGGAGTACTAGCTTACTTGTGGAATACTAGAAACTGTTGCTATAGTAGAACCAGCCGAACCATTCAAATGTCATTTTTGTTGTGCCATGTGCACTTTGGTGCACACCTCGATTCAAAGTTGAGGACCAAAGCAGAAAACCCTACTGCTCTGAAACTGCATGAAATTGTTACAAGCTGCTTGCTAGAAATATAACAAGCAGCTTGCTCCAGTTAAATCATCACACAATGAGTGCTTCAGCTGTGATTGCAAACGCAATATCAGTATTCATTTATGAAGCAGAGATATCCTGACAGCTTAAAAAAATCAATGATAGTACTGCACTAGCATGTGCTGATCGCACACCCATTCTAGACTGATCTAAAAGTAGTCACCCCTTTAACGGAGTTATGGCTGTGAGTACCACTTTATCTATGCGGTTTCAGAAGTTGTTAATTTACTTGTACAGTGCCATTTAGCTGTGGCTATGTCAGGAGTCTAAGCTGTGGAGATTACAGACAGTATATTTTGATGTACAGCACCAAACAAATATATTACATGCATTGCTGGATTTATGACACACCTTAACTGGAAAGAACAGAACAGAAAGGAAAAAAGAAAACAAGCAATTCATTGATGACGCAAAGAGATTTTATAGAGAATTGAGAAACAAAGCAAAAGCAGTAGAAACACCACCAAAAAAGAAGAAATAGGTAAATTATGGAAAAGCATTTATTTATGTATGTGTTTATTTATTTATTTAGTTATTTATTGCATTTGTTTACCGGGATAAGTCCACTGGGCCTAAAAGATCCCATTTTCAGTGGAGGCCCGGGAAGAAAAGCTCCAACGAGATACAGAAAAAATATAAACATTAATTAGTACAGAAGCAGAAACAGTGTTACAGATAGTAAATATAGTAACATATACAGAATATATACATAAAAGCAGGAATCCAGTTTGTTTGATTACAGCAATATATACAGAAAATATACATTAAAGCAGAATTCAATGAATTCAATCAGATTGGTATAAACAGAGATCAGTATTATTGTACCAGAATCAACAAGTGAAGATAAAAATAAATATGGGGAAAATATCATCAGTCACTAGTAGCAAAAGACATAGGAGTTTAGTAATCATATAAGGAGAGCGAAGAGGTTAGGTTATAGAGCAGGAACATAGCCAGGAAGAGATGAGATGATTTTTCAGCATTTGTTTGAAGGTGGTGGTCCTGCCTGTGTTTCTTATAGAAGGCGGAAGTGAGTTCCATAGTTTGGCGATGGTGAAAGCATAGAGGAGTTGACCAGCAGGTAAGGTGGGCCCTGTTGAACATAGAAAACAAGCCAAATGGATAGAAGAGTTAAAATAAAAAATAAGAATCTCTAATACAGGAGATATGAAATGGGAGGAAGCAAAGCCAGAGAAATGGAGACAAAATTAAGGAAAGCTCCTAAATGGGAACCCCCATGTCCAGATGGAATACTTAACTTCTGGCAAAAATGTATTGACATCTTTACACAAATATTTTTGTCTCAAGTAAAAATTAATTATATGCACATTCTAAACAGACATCAACCTCATTAACAACAAAAAACACACACTCCTCTTTAAGAATGAACCTGCAAGCCATCTTAAGAATTATAGCCCAATAACTTGCCTTCAGGCATTATATAATTTATATACTGAAATTGATGCAGTGTTTATAGCCCTCTAGAAAAAAAATGATCATGGCAATAGAACAAAAGGGTAATAAAAGAAAGTCTTACAGAAAAAAAAGATCTTTTATTGCTTAAAAAACTGTAACATGTAGCTGTACAAAGAGAACAAATCTAAGTATGGCATGGATAGATTGCAAAAAAATCATTCAACAGTATCCCATATTTATGGATTACGGAGTGTTTATAGATATATAAGACACACTCTACATTGATCAGTTGCATTGTAGTGACTATGAAACAACTAAGCCATGATAAAGGGCAAATTATTATCCCAGGAAAAATTCAAGGGGGGGGGGGTATTCCAGGGTGATTCTTTGTCACCAGTACTGTCTTGCCTAGCCCTTAACCTATTAAATTGCTAACTAAAAAGACTAGACTATGTTTACAACCTAACTTCCAGAACCAACATTGATAGAAGATGTCTCATTTACTTTTTATGGAAGATTTAAAATAGTAGAACTCATCAGATAAGGACCTGAAAGCACAACTACAAATGATTATTTTTTTTAGATTAAATAAGAATGAGATTTGGTGTTGATAAATGTGCAAAAACAGTTTTTATAAAAGGAGAGCTGCAGCAACAAGAGAATATCAACCTGAGATAGGAATGTAATGTGAAGAACTTAAACTGGAGGAAATGCATACGTATTTGGAAATATATGAAAGGTTGGCAAAAACATGAACAAATGAGAACAAGGCTTAATAGAGATTACTTCAGAAGATATACCACGATTATATGTCTCTCACTCTGAAGGAGGTCTGTACCACCTTGAAATTCACTACATGGATAGATTTGCAGTTGTGAGTCTGTATCATATTTGTTTACCTCATTAGATCGCAACATAGTGAAAGTTCTAATCCGTAAAGAGTAGAAGTCCAAGATTACATTTTTGCTTAGTTTAGCAGAAGCATTTCAGAAAGGAGTGGGAATTAAAATCAAACCAGAAGTAGACAAGAATCAGCAAAAAAGAAAGAATATAAAGGAAAGAACCAGAAGAAAAGCAAAGAAAATTGGAAACCTGCAAATATAATGGCAAGTATAAAAAACTTCCAGAACAACCACTTATTGACCTTCATTTGATGCAGGAATACTTGCAGAGAGATTAATGTAATCCAAAAGATGAGCAACTAATGATAATGGCCCAAGACTGTGGGTTTTATTCACATTGCTTTACAATGGCCATAGAAAAATTAAGAGAAAGACAAATGCAGGTTCTGAACTATCTCATTACTGATTGTGATAGACTCACAGCTGAGAATCTGTAAAGTGAAAGACACAATAACGTGGCAAAAATGTTGCATAGGGGAGTGTGCGAACACTACAATGTAGTAGTAGTTGAGAAAACTGGAAACATGAACCATAAAACATTATTGATAGTGATGAAATTCAGATTACATGGAATCACCCAGTACTAACAGTTGAGAAAGTTGATTCAAGAAAGCAAGATAAAGTAGTCCAAGAAAAAAAAGACAAAAGTAGCATTGATGGCTACAGCCATCGATTGTAGTGTCTCATGTACTGAGACTCACAAAGGCATACACTACCAGGATTTGCAAGCAGAAATATGAACAATATGGTATAACAATACCCAGGCAGTTCCAATAATAGCAGGAGCAACCATTTCCTTTCTTTTTGCTTTGTACTTATCCCTTTAAATTTTCTTTTTCTGTCCTTTACCCTTTTACCTGTAGCATTCTTTTTTTTCTTTTACTTCTTCCCAGTTGATGTCTTCTTCACTGCTTATTTCAGAACCTTCTTCTATTGGAGCTTTTCTCCCCGGGCATCCGCTGAAAAAGGACCTGCGTCCAGTCAGAATTTCCCGGTAAACAAATATAAATAAATAAAATAAATAAATATCCTCTTCATTCTTTTTTTTCTCATCTAATTTTTCTATTTCTACAACTTGTAAAATTTCTTCTCTTCATCGATTTTCTTCTCTTTTTTCCTTACTCTTATTTTCATTATTGCAATCCATCCATAAATGCCCAATTTTGTTACATTTATAAAATTTAAATTCACATTTTTTGCAACATGTCCCATTTCCCCACAGATATAACATTTTTTATGCCACAATTTCTTATTATATGTCCTTCTTTTCCACAAAAAATGTTTTGGGTTGTCTCCAATATTTTACAACACCCCTATTCCCCTCCACATTCATCATGCTTGGTATATGTATATATTTTTTTCTTTTTCTCTTTCTATTTTTAACATAGTATTACAATCCCAGCCACCAGCCCATAATCCCCTTTTGCCATAGATTTTGCAATGTCCAGTACTCATTTGCATAAAGTTTTCAAATGTCCTTTCAAAGGTTCATTTCTATCTCTGTTCGAAATTGTACATGAATTTTCTTTTTTGTTTCCCTGTTATATGCTTTTATCACATAAAGATTCCATGGCTTGCAGTCTTTCTTTTTTCATATTCTCCAAGAAAATTTTCCATTGAAGAAACAAGTCTCAAATATAATGCACAAAATGTGTCTTTGTTAATAAGAATAAATGCTCCTTCCTCATGTGCTTTTACACTGAAAGGAGCTATTACATTGCCCCACATTTCATACTTGTCCATTTCTTTGTCTTCTTTACTTTGAATCCTTACCCCATACTTAATTTTTTAATTTTCTTCTGCTTTCTTTTCCACGACTCTGCTTCTATCTTCTTTTACTTTCTCTGAATATGTTTTCTTTTCCATCTCACCATTATTCTTCAGTATGGAGTCTGCATCATCCTTTTTTATTTTCTCCATAATATCCCCCCAGAAAACATCTCCTTCATTTTCTGACTCACTCTGCATAACCATTTCTTTAAGTAAATCATCCTACAAATGTCCTGACTGGAGGGTTGTAATTATACATCCATCATTTGCTGACTCATCT
The DNA here is from genome assembly GCF_019279795.1 of Protopterus annectens. Classification (NCBI taxonomy): domain Eukaryota; kingdom Metazoa; phylum Chordata; order Ceratodontiformes; family Protopteridae; genus Protopterus; species Protopterus annectens. Next base: position 1,223,435,622 of record NC_056744.1, read on the forward strand.
TCATCAAACAGATTTCTTTGCAATATTTCCTCAGAATCCAGCACACATTCTGCAGTCTTGATATTTGCATTTTCCTCCATTTCTCTTACCTCCCCATAATCTTCTTCTCTCTCCGTCTGCCTCCCTGTTTGGCTGGGCCACATGTGTACCTGGAATGGAAACAGGAAGTGCTCCAGCAAAATGGGTCCCACTCATAACAATGGCGAATAGGGTTTTTTTATTGATATATATACATTACATATTATTTACATATTTACATTATTTGCATCTATTTTTCCCCGAGGTTGGGTGGATGTTCGAAAGACATGCGTAAAAGGGCGTGCCTTCTTTGAAGGTTGAATGTCGAGCTGGCACCTCGACGTTTGTCAAAATCTACTGCCAATCATTAGCGGACCGGAGTTCCGCTGTGGCGACCCCTAACCGGGAAAAGCCAAAAGACAACAACATCTGTTTACAAATCTCCATATGTTATAAACTTTAATTTAAACATCCCCCACTCTTTTAATCACAACCAAAACATTATTTCCTCCAGAATCTTTGTCAAAGTCCATTTTCCATTGTATTTAATTCCATTTAGTCTCTTGTTCCATGCAGTCCATGAAACATAAAATACTATTCTGTCCATTTTCTTCTCTTCTTCCTGTTTTCATACACCATAATAACCAGATTCTATTAAGTCCATATTAACTTGCTCAAATTTTAATAAACTTTTCACCCTATTATGTTTACATATTTCTTTCCACAAATGATTAGCTCTTTCACAATTCAAAAAACACATTCTCATAGTCTCAAACTCTCCACATTTATTACATATTCTAGCTTGCTTTTTCTTGCATTGCATATTTGCCTTAACCAGCACTTTTCTAATAGATAATCTCCATAAAAAATCATTATATCGTTAATCTTTTTTATAGTTCTTATAGCTCATCATTATGGCTTTTTTCTTATCTATTTCTAAATCTTTTCATCGATCATTGCAATAATATGCTTTCACAATATTTAAATACCATCCTTTTCTATTTTTCTCACATATATTCTTTTTTTTATTTTCCACAACACAATTTTGTTTTGGTACTCTTTAATTTCTTTATTCACAATGCTTTTACTTATTTTTTAACTTCCATTCCTTCCCACAATTCTTTGTATTTATAATATAGTATCATTTCTATCAAGTTTTTATTTTCCTTCGTAATTCCTTTTGCTACCTTATATAAAATTTTATTTTCTGCATGCACTATTGGGTTTATTAAACCCAAACCTCATTGCTCTTCTTTCATATATAGAATCCCTTGCTTGACTGGATTCAGTCTACAGCCTCATATAAAAGAAAATATAATCATCATTAGTTCCTTTACATACTTAATAGAAATCATATAGATGTTAGCAACATAAGCAGTTTTTCCTCTTACCATGGTGTTCAACAAGTGTGCTTTTTTTCTATATGAAACTATATATGATTTCCAAAAAAATAGGCATATCCTTTAAGTACTCTATTCCATTGTTGTTGTCTATATTCATTCTTTCCAAATATTATTCCTAATATATCTATATATTTTTCATTGAACTCAGTGCCTCCTATCATACCTTCAAAACCAAATCCTTTTCTTTTTATTTATGCTTAAACCATTTTTTAATTTATACTCAATTTTTCATTTACTTCATCCATCCATATTTTATTTTTAAACAATTAATACAATATCAGCTGCATAATTATACAGTACATTACTGGCAACTGTACTTCTTTCATCATTTTGTATCCACCACTACTTGACATTTTATTAATTTTTTTCACTATTACATTCATAAATAATGAGAAAATTACACTATTAGCTGGGCAGCTTTGCTTTATTTCACATTTTATTTTTATTTCTTCCCCAGTTCACCCATTTACATTTAGTTTTACATAGTTCCTTTAATAAACAGATATTATTACTTGTAATTTTTTTTGCTAATATTATATGCCTGCAATATTTCCTGTAACAATTTATATTGAATATTATCATAGGATTTACTTATAAGCCCTATAATAACCTTTACTTCTAAATTCTTATTTATGATATCATCAGTTATTTTTCTTATTATCTGTAATAACTCTTGATTTCCTTTTCCTTTTCTTCTGAATACATTTTGGCCATATATTCCATCCATTTTTGTAACCTTTTTGTTATTATTCTCATAAAAATGTCATAATCTATATTATTCTATGTTATACATCTCCAATTGTTTTATCTCCTCTTTATTTTCTTTTTGAAATATAAATTTTATAGCTCCTGTACACATCTCTTTCTCTTTAATTCCAATTTCTAATCATTCATTCACAACTTGTATAAAAAATATTTTTGCCACTCCTTCATTTCTTTATACATATCATATTTAATTATGTTCAGTCCTGTTGCAGAATTCATGTTAGTACCTTTTTAGAATTTCATTCAATTCTTTCATGTTTATTTTTTGTTCTAAATATTCATTATCCTCATTATTTAATGTTTCGCCTTTATAAATTTGTTCTATATTTTCTTCTCTTTTAACAAATAATTCTGAAACATATTCTTTAATTATTTCGTATATTCCTTCTTGGTGTCTTATTTGCTTACCTTCCTTATTTTTTAATTTTCTTATTATTTTTCCTTCTTTTATTATTTTACTCAAATATGGTGCTACCTCTTCTTTCTTTCCTTGTAAACAATATTTTTGTTCATATAACAAGTTGTTCATTTTAATTTGATGCATTTCATGTATTTATCTTTCTTTTTTCATAAAAGGAATTTTTTCTCTAAGTCTCTATTTCTTGACTTAATATCTTATGTCTCTCTTTTTCTTTTGCTTATTTTCTTCCTTATACATTCAAAAATCCCTTTTTGGTATTCCTCTTTAAAATTAAGCCACCAAATTAGTCCAATTATCACAAAACTCTCTCATATTCGGGTTCCTATTAGATGACCGAAGACGTATTCTTTAAAATGCATCTTGGTTGAATTTGAAAAGACAAAAAGGCAAAATGACGAAGCGGCATATAAGTGAATTCTTTCCCTGGGAAAGAAATTGCTTGGCCACGTCCGTTACTTTACTGTTTTTGTCACTGTAGTGCGATCTCTGAGTTGTTATATTTAAGTTGGGGGGTGTGGAGGGCACAGCCCCCCACGTTGGGAGTGTGGAGGCGAAGCCCCTCAGTTTATGTTATGTTTTAAGTGTATATTTTTTTTGGAACAGCAATTTTTTTCCCTTGGAAAAAAAAATCGCTGTTCTAAGCATTCGAGTTTGTAAGCTTTCGCTTGCATGGGGTTGACAAATCATTGTTCACTTTTCTAAGTGGTTGATGATTTAATATAGACCCTCATATTCATATGGTTTTTCCATAATTCTATAAGTTCCTTTTTCTGTTCTAAATTTAATTCCTTTTATAGGTTCATAGGTAGGTACTAGGCTATCTGCCCAAGGGCATTTATAAGCCTAGCCAGAGTGTGTCGGCTTTCACTGCCCCATTGATTAATTAACTGAGCCTCTGTCAAGCAGAGCCAATGAAGTGATCCCAGGGGTGTATTTTCTGTTACCCATCCACTTGTTAAGGTTTCTCTTGAAAAGTGTTATGGAGGGGCTCTGCCTAATGTAGATAGGAATTTTGTTCCAAAGCATGGGGAGTCTCTGTGACAGGAATCTATCCCTCCGGCATATTCTATTTATTGTTGTGATGAGGTTTAGCTCACTAGAGCGCGTGGCTCGCAGTGACTTGGATTTCTTTAGGTGGAGCATGTACATCAATTCTGAGTTGGACATGGCTTTGTAAGTCAGGCAGAGATCACCACTGAGTAAGCGATATGCCACTGAGTACAGGCGGAGTTTTTTCAGTCGGTCTGCATAGGACCTATGCTTGAGGCCAGTAATCCTCTTGGTGAGGTACTTTTGTGGTCTTTCCAGCTGTTGGAAGTGTCTTGTGAGGTACATCCCAAATGGGGCATTGTACTCTATGATGGGTCTGATGAGTGACGAGCAGAGGGGCACTATAACCTCTTTATTTCTAGATGCGAACCCTTTAGTAATTAGATGGGCCACATAGAAGGATTTCCTAACTACTTTGGAAATATGATTGTCAAAGGGAGAGATTACTATCTACCTGGGTTCTCTTTATTCCTTTCCCTGTTCTTATAAATTCATGTTCCTGTACTTAGACCCATGTAGCCACATGATCTGAAAATCCAGCGTACTTAATTCCTTTTTTTTTAACTTTTAAACTATCATATATTTAAAAATAATCATTTTATGTCCTAATTTCATTCCTTTTGTAGGTCCACTGGTTATTCTCCCATAAACTTAACTTTTCACTGCTCATAATTTCTTTAACCATTTTAACATCACAATTGCTCTTATTTTTTCTTAAATTACAATTAAAATCACCCACCACTATAATGTCAATATTTATACAAACATATTCAAGAATATTTTTAAACATCATTTCTCTCTCTTTTTTGTTACATATGCATATAAAGCTATAATTCTATGCACATATTTTTTCCATCTCAAGTCTATTACCGTAATTCATCCTAGTTCCACGATATATATATATATATATATATATATATATATATATATATATATATATATATATATACATACCCGAGGACATTTCTTTTCCCATGTTCCAAACTACTGCACCATTCCAAAGTCTTTCAATTTGTGTTCTTTCTTCCTCAGTTAATAATCTGATAGCTTCTAAAACAATAATATGTGCATTTACTGCAGTACACCATTGTAATATACCTATTGTCCTCTTAAGATTTTTCATACTGTTCACATTTAAAGCTAATATTTTCAGCTTTTAAGAACAGTATAATAAAATGGTTATTCCTTTCCTTTTTTATTTTCAATAAGCATTATATTTTTCAATTTTCTTTTCCTTTCTTTAACTCTTTTCCATATCAAATTATTTTTGTTTCTTACTGTGCACCAGTCACCTTCTTCCTCACTTGCCTCTTCTGGTTCTTTTTCCTTCTTACTTTCTTTAACTTCATGTCTAACCTCTTTATGAGTCACATCTTTTTGTACATTTTCTTTTATAACACATCCTTCAATCTCTTTCTCTTGTATAGCTCCATTTTCATTTTCTTGCACATTCATTTCACATTCTAGCCATGAATGACCAGTATTGCCACATTTTTTGCAATTTAAATCACAGTTTTGCATTATGCTCTGTTTTGCCAGGGAAATAGCATAATTTTTATCACATTCATCGATTAAATGATATATTTTTTCCACAAAAATACCAAGTCTTTGGTTGCCTCCTGTATTTCACAAAACCCCTATTACCATGAGCATTAATACTAGGTATATGCATAACATTATCATTTTCCATTTTCAATATTACTCCACATTCCCATCCCCCAGTCCATAGTCCTCTGCAATCATATATTTTTGCAGTGTCCATTGCTTCTTTACATATAGTTAACAAATGTTCTTTCAGTACTTTTGCTTCAACTTCAGTTCTAAACTGGATCATTATTCTTTTTTTGTTTGTCTGTAAAAAGCTTGCACCACATATTCTGACCATGGATAAATATTTTTCTTTTGTTCATATGTATTCCAAAGATTTTCCATGGCCTGTCCAGTCTCAAATATCAAGTCAAAAAAAGTCTGTTTATTAATTAAAATAAATGCTCTTACTTCTTTTGCTTTGACACCCAGAGGTGCTATCACAGAGTCCCAAACCTCATCTCTGTCCAAACTTTCTTCTTTTTTACTGCTTACATGTACTGTATACTTTTTTGTTTCTTTTATTTCTTCTTTGTTCTTTGTTCCTTTTCCAACAGTGTGTGCATAAGTTTTTGTCTCTGTAACTTTTTCTGGCACAGTGTTTTATTCTCCTTTTCCAATGATGTCACTCCGTGAAATTGCTGCTCCACTTTCTGGCTCACTTTGGTTTACCATTTCTTCTAAATAATCATCCTGGAACCTCCCCCCGATTGGAGGGTTGTAACTGTGCATTTTTCAGAGGTAACTGTCTCTCCTTCAAACAATCTCCTCTAAAAGTTTTCATCTGAATCCATCTCTGTTTCATCTACAATGTCCTTTTCCTTCACAACCTCATTTTTCTCCAATGTCACTGTTTGTTTGGCACCCACATCATCAGAAAAATACTTCTGGTAGCAATTCTACCATTTTGACTGCATTTTCAGCAACTTTCATTCCAGTTTTGACACAAGCTAAATCAGCCTTGTTTTCTCCCTGTTTCTCTAGACCACTTCAGTGCCTGTAATAGGAACAGAAAGTCCATTGTATCACACACAAATGTTTCCTCCTACTACCAAGAGTAGGGGAAGTTCCCTGATGAGGGCATCACTGGTCAACTTTCCCCTAGTAGTCTACCACTGTGGGTCTCCCCTGAAAAGAGGCTACTAGCCTAGTGGAACTAACCCAGTCATAAAAGGATAGATAAATAAACAAATAAAACATTTATTTAAAAATATGCCAATGTATTGCACTTCCTAGCATGGAAGTAAGCTGGTTGTTTTACAATACATCAAGCTAATTATTATGTTGTTTATCATGCTATTATAAAGAGCAGTGGGATATTAACAGTGAGTGGGGGTTGTGATGTGACTATGGATGGGAGCAGTGGTGTAGAAAAAAGATGCTGCTTTATCTCCCTACTTTGAGTAACATTCCATTAATAACATTGCTTTGTAGCATAACACCGTGTTGCACATATGAGGCATTACTGTGTTAAATTGGAAAAATATGACAGCTTGTTGTTCTGCCTGACCTTCTAATTAACTTTTTGGTTGTTAAAGATGCCAGAGCATTTCTGAATTCCACGTGAATCCTTACCAGCTCTACTTCACTCATCAAAGATACCACCACCATTGGTGTGGGGCTGCACTTTCTTTTCTTATGCACTGTCCTTCATGTGTGAGGCTGATAGGTCAGGTAAGTGTATAAGTGAAAGCCTTGACTATAGGTTCATAGGTTCATAGGTTCATACTAGGCTATCTGCCCTAGGGCATTTATAAGCCTAGCCAGAATGTGTTTGGCTTTCGCCACCCATTTTAAATTTATTTTGCTATGCCCTTTTTCGAGGTTAGTATACTGTGCCTCTGTCTAACAGTGACACAGAAGCGATACCCGGGGTAAACCTACGATCTCCCATCCACTCATCAAGATTCCTCTTGAAGAGAGTCAATGAGGGACTCTGCCTAACCTGGACTGGGATTTTATTCCAGAGTGAAGGGAGCCTCTGGGTTATGAATCTGTCCCTCCAGCATGTCCTATTTATTTCAGTGCTGAGGTTCAAGTCTCTCAAGCTGTAGCTCGATGGGATTTGGATTTTCTGAGGTGCAGCATGTCCATTAATTCTGGGTTGGACATGGCTTTATACGTCAGGCACACATCGCCTCTGAACAGGCGGTATGCCACTGAGTAGAGCTGGAGTTTCTTTAACCGGGCAGCATATGGCATCTGTTTGAGCCCTTTGATCCTCTTGGTGAGGTACTTTTGGGGTCTTTCCAGTTGCTGCAGGTGTCTGGTAAAGTACATCCCAAAAGGGCATTGTACTCAATTATGGGCCTGATGAGGGATGAGTAAAGAGGCACGATGACCTCCCTGATCTAGATGTGAATCCCTTCATGATTAGGTGGGCTATATAAAATGTTTTTCTAACCACTTTGGCCACGTGGTTGTCAAATGAGAGATTGCTATCAACTTGGGTCCCCAGGTCCCTAATTACTTCTTCTGTACTTAATAGATTACCACCTATGTGGTAATTTGTGGGCACTTTGTTTTGCCAAAGGGGATGACTATACACTTTTGGCACTTAGCTTGAGGCCATGGCTCTGGCACCAGTTGTCTGTTTCTATGAGGCCCTTTTGGAGGATGCTTGTGTCGGCTGGAGAGTCGATTATGGCGCCCAGTTTGCAGTCATCTGCGAACTTGGTCAGCCACAGTCCTTCCGTGTTGGCCTGTACCTCCGAGAAATATATACCGAACAAGAGAGGTCCCAGGACTGAGCCTTGTGGGACACCACTTGTAACTGGTTTGGAGTCTGACATGGCTCCAGCAATTCTAACCATGTGGGTTCTGTCCTTGAGCCAGTTTACAATCCATCTAGTGACATAGGGGTTTATATTTAAGCTGGTGAGCTTATCTATAATACTATCTATACACTGTAATGCTGTGGTACAAATAGTAAGCTAGCTGCTGTAAGAGCCAGACATGAGGAGTAGAAATAAAAGGCCATGATCAATTTGCCAATTATAGGTTCATAGGTTCATAGGAGATTATTAGGCTAATAGCCCAAGAGACATTAAAAGCCTAGCCAAATTAAGTATATGACCCCTAGGGGCAGGAGGAAGGCATGGGTTTTGTGCCTATGCCTTGTGTATTTTTATAGATTTTATAGATTGCCCCTATCCATAAGGGACATGGGCACCACCCTTTGTGTGAATTTAAGGTTCCCCATCCATTGATCTAGACTAGCCTTGCAGAGGGCAAGGGTAGAATTCTGCTTTACGTGAATAGGAATCCTATTCCAAATAAGCGGTAATTTCTGGGGAACATATCTATCTCTCCAGCATGTTCTGTTTGACACACTGATTAAATTCAGTTCCCTGGAATGGGTAACCCTCATGCTGTTTGTCTTGAGGATATGCAGCAGCTCCATCTAGGCTGGTTTTGCAAACATCTTGCAGGTCAGACACGGTCTCTCCCTAACAGTTGATAGGGGGTAAAGTATAGGGACAGGGCCTTCAGTCTATCCACCTAGGATGTGTCATTTATACGCTGTATTTTCTTTGTGAGTAACCTTTGAAATTGCTCCTGCTGTTGTACGTGTCTGGACAAGTACATTCCAAACAGCACATTATACTCAATTATTGGTCTAATGAGGGCTGTGTAAAGTGGAACTATAATCCTATACAGTTATTTATGTGGTTGCACAGGGCTCCAGTGTACAGCTCCATATAGGGTACTGTTTTCTGGATTTGGGGGACCTTGGAATCTAGCTATACTATTACTTAACAGGGGGTAGTTTGCCATAGAAAAATGTTTAAAGTTCTTGGGATTCAGTGGGGGGTCTAGTTTTACTTTAATTTCCATGGAGACCACTTTGTGATCCAATCTTACCAGTGAAGACATCACACATGGGGGAGTGCAGAGCTGTCCCATATTTGTGAGCATCACATCTAGGATATTTCTTCCCTGGTGGGAGTGCAGACCAGATGCTCCAGGGTATTTGAATTTACAAAGTTGAGGAATCCCTGTGCCTGTATGTTAGTGGTCATGCATGCCTCCCAGTTAATAGAAGGGTAATTAAAACCACCCATGAGTATTGTACTAGGCTGAATGGTGAAAAGTTCAAGTAGCTGTAGGCATGATGTGTGGATATTCTATTTCATGGAGGGGTTCCTGTACCTAGAAAGAATATGGTAATTTTTTTCCCAAAGATACTTGGACATGGAGTAGCTCTGGCATCTCATATTGCTCAATAACTCTTGAGGTGAGATTATCCTTTATGTAGATAGATACACCTCTGCCTTTCACTATTTCATGTTCTGTTGGTGAACAGAATGTTCATTATAACGCATTATAGCCATGCACAGCCGGAGTGCTTTCTGTGGCTTTAAAACATGTTTCAGTAACTGCTCAGATGTCAGCATTCTCCAGCATGAGGAAAGTTACTAGGCAGTGCAGTTTCCTGTTGAGATTCCTAGTACTGAGCAGCAGCACCTTTATCTTGTATTGAGTATCATCTGTTATGTTAGAAGGTTTGTCTGTTTGGTAATGCCTAAAAGGTAGAATAGGAGTGGAGACCATCCCTGGTAAATCAACGTGGTCTTTCAGTCATATTCTCCCAGGCTAACAAATATTGGACCCCTTCAGAATGACACCAGTAACTAAGCCAATTGTTAAAGCCGACTATTTTCTGTCTGTATTGTGGCATCATCCATGGAAATGGTAGAATGCTGTTCAGTGTTAGGCTCATACCTGCCTGTGATATGTATTCTGACACTTCAATCATGTCTCTTTTCATATAGTCCAGGGAGATATGTCTCAGGTCATTCACTCTCACATGGACAATGACAGAGTCATACTGTTACTTAGGGGTGAATTACCAGAGTGCTTGCATGATTTGCCAAATTCTGGCCCCTGACAGGCAACAAACTGTAACCCTCTCTTTATCCAGCCTTGTAAGGAGGACATCTGTGTGTCTCACAATGGAGTCACCTATGACCAAAATTATGGGCTTGAATTATGTAAATAATTCTATGTCATTTGTGAATATTGATATGATTTATACAGAAGTGTGCGTAAAGGTGTAAAGTACTGAACTAAAATGTAACCACAGCATGCCCTGCTGGCTTAGAATAGAAATGTATATAAACTATTGTAATTGTGTAAATGTATATGTTTTAACAGTAAAAACTAGAACATAGAGGGTTAACTTGCAAAACTTCAAGAAAATACGTTGAAATTAAATTGTTTACCATTGTGCTATAAAAGTTATCTCTCAGTTTCAGTTCAGTAGCCGACACAGTGTCTAGAGCTAGAAGTTTTTGTATTGTCTTGGAAGATACGTAATTTCTAGAGTTGAGATGCAGAAGTGTTTTATTGCTTTATGACTTCCTAGCAGCTGCACAGCTCTGAGCAAACATCTAAAAGATATGTATTTTTCAAAAGGAGATGTCAAATGCTACACTGTGAGTTTAGCTTGGGAACTAATGTCAGGTGACAAAAACTGATGTCATCCAAGGTAAGCCAGCAGTAATATTTGATATTAATTTAAGAACTCTCTCAGAGAGTGACTGTGCATTTTGTATTTTATCTCTGACCTAGCAAGAGCATCCACTCATCACCACCTTCTGCACTTGCCTTGCTGTAAGTAAGTTTTTAGGGCATAATTATTCTTTTAGATTCAGATAGGAATATAGTAACGTATAGCTTATAATTTATTTGAGACTGTCCTGCAATGTTCTTTTAAATATTTCCTGTGATTCTGAACACTGATGTAACTGATTACTTACTGAGTTTTGTCTTGTTCTTTTTCTATTTATTTATTATTAAATATATTTAAATCTATCTTTGTGGCTGATATTTGTGAGACATATTTAAGCTCTTAAAGTGCTTGCATATCTATTTGGTAACACTGTACAGGCCACTCCTAAATAGCCTTGCTCTTGGTTAAACTAACATTTGGATAATGGTAACATTATACAGTAGGATTGGACACCCTTTGTTAAGGGCCTTAAGCAGCTGATAAAGAGTTGGCTGGTGGCAGTCGGAACTATCTTACAGTCTGGGCAGAAGAGGGCATAGCTAATAAATGTGTGCCAGCCTTTCCCAGGTGTGTTTGTGTGTGTGTGTTTGTATATCAATGAAATCTCAAAGTGCATGTGTGTCAGCTACTTGGGCAGGGACACAAAGCACTGGTTGGACAGAGAGGGTGCTGGAGGTTTTGGCTTGGCCACTCAGCTGAGCTCTCCACCCTATAGCTGTGCCAGTGGGTAGCCTTACTGGGGACCTGGAGAAAGAGGGAGAAACCAGCCCCTGACTGACTGTGATCTCTGTGTGTTCTTAAGGGAAATTGCACTTTACTGTGTGTGTACTTGTCATGCTCCCAGTGTGTACGTTCCTCACTGTTGCCAGTGGTGAGGATTGAGGCTCTTTGATTACTGAGCCAGTGCAGGGGCATCACAGAGACATAATCAGATGTGGCGTTATGTGTTGTCCTGGTATGTTTCTTCTTTGTGTGAATGCAGGGTTTTTAAGGACTGTGCCTGTGAAGCCTTTGAGACTTAGGTAGGTTACATGTGATCATCTCCACATATGTAGGTCTAAGTTGGTGGTCCTTTGTGGATGCAGTGAATGTTTTTTGTGAGTCTCTGACAACTGTTTGTTGCATTTTGTGTTTGTATGTAAGAGTCTGGCTTCCAGTGACAGTGTGCAAGAACACCTCTCACATACTGTATTTGTCTGTTTAAGAATTAAGTGGCTACCAGTATACATGAGGCAATTGTTATATTAGCTCAGGATGCCAAGCTGGAAACAGAGATGGTAGGAAAGTACCCATATGTGGTTGCTGGTCTTGATATACTTACAAGGGATATGAATGGTGGGTGTTTATAAATGGAATAAGTTGGGGTTGCTTACTTAATTTAGTCCACAATGCTTCCCAGCACCCAGACTAGCTACTTACTACACAGTGATAGTCAGGGGGTGCTAAGATAAAGTAGTGCTAACTAAAGTATTTCCAGCTGAGTGTGCAAGTGCTACTCACTGTGCAGACTATCCCAGGTGAGTGCCGCTGAACATGGGTAAAGTTCTGAGGTAGTTTTACAGGGAAATTTTAACTTTTGGCATTTACACATATACAAGGCACCATGAACCACCACTGCGCAAAGAGCAGCTTTGCTCAAACACAAGGCTTAAATATGTTTAGAAAAAAAAAACAAGTTTAACACTACCTACGCCCACAGGTCAATCAAATAAGTGTGCTATGAGTTTTTACCAGTAATTCCCAGCTCATATGAGTGAAATCCACCCTCTTCTGCCACAAGAGTGTTGACTTAGACTCTCTTAATGTAAAATGACTAGTTTGGACCCCAAGTGTTGGGAACAACAAACAGATGCCTGGGACTAACTTAACAATTCAAGAAGATACACTGTAATATCTTAGAACTGCAGCACTACAGCAGTTAAAAAAGCAGTTTGAATCTCTTAAAAAGTGCAGAAAACAATTAAATAACACAGTAGACTTTCACAGTGGATATAAATATACAGTGCAAGTGCAAGAAATATGCTTATATTAATTTTCTTAGCCTCAATTACTTCTGATGCTTGCAAAACCTCTCAAAGTCTATGGCGTAATTGCCAAACAATTAGCAACTCCGGAAGAGAGTTAGTTAACGTCCAACCAGAGAAATGTCACCTGGGGAAGGCCACATACTGAATTCCTCTACACAGGAACACAGAACATGATCTGTCCAAGAAGTGCATGCACTCCAGAGTGTGTGGGGAAGAATGCATTCACTCAATGACACTAACTTAGTACACTCCAAAAGATCATTTGTAAGGGGAAAGCATTCACCAATAGACACTAGGTGCATTCTCAAAAAGTATCACAAGTGTGTGAAAGCATTCCCTTACAGACAGTGCAGCTGGAACTTGTATCCCAGCTGCTTTCCAAGCTGGTTAAAACTGTTAGAAGCATTAAAAATCTTCTAACTGCAAAAATTAAGAAATACATTCAAGGTCATTTAAAGGATTTCAAGGACACTGTGTTTTCCTTTAATTGTTTTAAATCTAAGGTGACCAAAAAGGTATATAAATTAATTCTAAACTCACTGATATTATATGAAGACCTGGCTAACATCTGTAGTGTGTTCCACATTCTAGTTGGTCACATCTGAAATAACATAATCTGTATTCAAGATCTGCAATAGTCTATCTTAAAGAACAATTTGTTGTTAGATGTATGAAATTGATGATGTCCATTTCTTACTTGCATCTCTGCTGCCTGGATTTCATTGTGATGGCAAGTGTATATTCTAACTGTATCCCATTGATGAGCCTATTGTGCACTGAGTATAAGTACAACTTCAGTGATGTCTGTCATCTGAAGTTCTCTCTGTACTCTTCCGATGTCTTCCTGTACACAGGGAGGAGTGAATGGACTGATATGCAAAAAGTTTGATGGTCACAGGTGGAGGGGTTCAGGGTGAAAAATATATTTAAAAAGGCCTTGGTTCCCTTTTCATGACAAAAAATGGTTTCAGAAACAAATATATAGGGCAGGATTTACGATGGCTTGCACGGAGTCTAAGAGTAGTGTAAGACTCCATGCAGCCATCGCGATCCAGGAACAGCCTGAATGTGCGTGTAAGAGAGCACCTAAAACGGCTCTTACACGGACAGGGCGTGGATATGCTAATTACCTCACTTGCAGCCGAAAGGCATGCAAATGAGGTAATCTTGCGATCCAGAAAGCAGAAACCTGCCCATGTAAGAGCCGTGTTATCTGCAGAAATGTACTCAGTTGATAACTGAGTATCGTTCGGCAAATAATACAATGGAGCCTTGTCAGCTCCAAATAAAGGTTGCAAATGTCCCAGGCAGCATGCCAATGGCCAAATATGTGGCCACTAGCAACGTACCCCGATGCAAACATAAAATAAAAATGTTTAAACGTAGCGCAGCGCCGCGCAAACGGGCTGCACTATAAAAAAACAGAAAAATAAAAAATCAAACCCACAAACATGGGTTTATGCAAAGCATGAATTTACAATGGAAGGGAATAGCAGGCTAAAACAACATGGGGTTGCTAAGGGGGGAAGCTGAGTGTAAGACATGTAACTAAGCATTAGTAGGCAATCCTATGTAAATGAGTGGTAGGATAGTGAATCGTACTGTTACATTGGAAATGAGCACATTCCGTGCAGTGTAGGAGTAGGATAAGGGGGAGTAACAGAGTAGGAGATAGGCGACATCACAGGGGGAATGTATGAAAGGAATGCAGCTCATTGAAGCACAGTGGAATGTGAAAGCTGTCAGTCACACATCATGGAAAGAGGAGTGTCAACAAGTAGGCATGGGAAAGCCAAGAAATGGAAGGTGTACACTATGGATAACACCAAAGTTTCTTGCAGGGCGTGCATGCGCACGTGTGCACGCTGGTATGCACGAGTAAGCTAGAGTGCGCGCGTGTAAGCGTGAGTGCGCGCGTTTAAGGCAGAATACGCATGTAGGAGCCTGTTTAAACACCTGTAAGCTTGTTTGCGCTGGTGTGCGTGCGTATTAACCCGAATAAGCAGATTCTAGTCCGTCTAAGCATGTGTGCACGCGTGTTAGCCGCTGTGAGCGTGTTTTGGCTGGTATGCGCGTCGCTCCCCCCTGAGGAAACAGAAGGGAAAAAGGAAGCATGAGAAATAGTAGGAAGCTAGCAGGGATTACTGGCAGAGCTAGCAGGTGAAAACAATCAGAAGCAGGCAATTACACAGGCAGAATAGTAGCCCAGCCCAGCACTTAAAACTCTGCAAACAACAGTGCAGAATGTTTCTCTCATGAGACACTACAACAGAGGAGTAAGCTATTAGAAGTGAAAACTGAAAAAGCTTCACTCAGACCAAAATGCTAGGGGCTGCCATAGCTGTTATAAGGAGACATATGCAACTTGCTGAGGGTGGTGACTATGCAAATACTGCCAGACAACCCACAGTGAGGAGACGGAGAAGAGTGTACAGGCCCAGGGTCACCTACCAGGGGTTACATGAGATGGAGATAGTGGAGCGCTATAGAGTGGACAGAGACCTCCTACAGCAAATTGTTGAGCTGTGCAGGCCACGCCTCACACACAGAACCAACAGAGGGAAACCCATCCCAGTGGAAACCAAGGTATGTGTTGGCCTAAGAATACTAGCAACAGGTACCTTCCAGAGACCAACTGGTGATATGATGGGGATATCACAGGCATCAGCATCCATGGTACTGCACCAGTTCCTGGATGCCATGTCAGCACATGTCGGTGAGCATGTATATTTCTCCAATTCCCGTGAGGTATTGGCCAGCAATATGCGTCTCTTCCAGCAAATAGCGGAATACCCTGAGGTAGTGGGTGCAATAGACTGCACGCATATATGCATCAAAGCACCAGCCAGTGAGCAGGGTAGGGCCTACATTAACCACAAGGGCTTCCCCTCCATCAACTGCCAGGTCATGTGTGATGCCCAGGGCATAATAATGAATGTGTGTGCTGGCTGCCCTTGAAGCTACCATGATTCCCATATCTGGCATCTGATGCAGCTGTACCAGACATTTGCCAATGGGGACATCCCACATGGTCACTTAGTGGGGGATGCTGGCTATGCACTGGATCCGTGGCTGATGACACCCATCAGAAATGCACACACAACTGAACAAGAACACCATAATGAGGCACACGCACAAACACGAAATGTAATCGAGCGTGTATTTGGGCTGCTCAAGTCACGGTTCCGGTGCCTGGACACATCTGGTGGAGCCTTGCAGTACTCACCAACTACATGTACCCAAATTGTCATGGTATGTGCTATGCTACATAATATGATTCTGCAAAAACAGCTGCAGCAGGACCAGCATAGGGCTAGGCCAAACATCCCCCCACCATTGCCAAGCCAATCACAGGCAGAGCATGACTCGGAGGAGGAATAACCTGAGCCTGCCCCAGTAGGCAGAAGGAGGCATGTCCAGTATGCCTTGGCCTTGGCAAAGCGGCAATGCATAGCACATACACTGGCTCAGTAGGAACCCTGGAAATGATACCGCTCTCTGACTCACACATATAGTAAAAGGGATGCCTAAGTTGACACAACCTGCTTTCAAACATGTACAGGGAGTGTAGTATGTGCATCCAACATAGACAGCCCTGCAGCACCACCTGAGGCATGATTGCCATGTGTTAAGCAATGTAACACCATGTAGTATATGCAAACTTGATGACCCTGACTAACATCCTACCCTCACCAAACATGATGCCACAATATGAAGACGAGATGATCAATTACAATAATTGGCTTAAGTATTGCTGTTAGTCAAAGGGGATCCAATGCGTGCCAGCCTGGGATGACATGCTGAGCAAGACACGATGCTCCACCTGCTAGGGATGGTGTGCACCTATCAGTCCTGGCCTTTTGGATACTGGCAAAGGCTGTTGTCACCCCCACCGTGCCTTGAATAGGTAAGGCTCAAAACACAAACCCACCTCCATAGGTATCACAAGAGATAAGAACCTAGACGTAATGCTACCCAATGCCAGAAGTCTAAACTGCAGGATGCATGCAGTCTAAACTCCCCTCAGCATGGAGAATGTTGATATCTGTTCTGTAACAGAAAACTGGGTCAAGGCTCACAAGAGCACCATAACACTACCAGGTTACACCTCGTACCATGCTTTACAGCCCCAAAACATGGAACAAACTACAAAAGGAGGGTGACTAGCAATAATTGTCAAGGATAACCACACCCCCATGTTGGTACCACAACAAGAAGCAGCATGGACTATCCATGGTCAAGTAACAGTGGCTAAAACTGCCTCCCAGTTTGTAGCCTGCTACAGACTACCCTCCTAATGCCAGGAACTGCACTTGGCCTACGTTGGAACACATGGAAATATCAAGCTCTCCAAACAACATTATATTGGGTGACTGAAAATACTCAAACATAGACTGGGAGCATTATTCCAGCTCCAACACCCTAGGCCAAAGGTTCCTAGAATCCATAAACCAAAATGCTCAGGAACAATGTACCACTCCCACAAGAGGGGTAAGCATACTGGATGTGATAATCAGCAACATGGGTACTGGATGGCAAGATGAGAAGTGTATTGCTCACTGGTAAAACCAGACCACAGAGTAATCACCCTGGATATTCACATCCTGATCACAGTCCCTGGCCAGAAAACCACAGTGAAAAACATGTGTAAAGGAAATGTTGCACTCCTCCAAACTGATGTGGAATCCATTAAAGGCCCTGTGCCTGTGGAAAATATGGGCCAAACCTCAGAACCCTTTATAAATGCATTCTATGAACACTTTCAGGAATGCATGGATTATGCAATCCCAAATAAAACCAAGGCCCAATTCCATACACGCAGGCATCCGGCATGGTGGACCACAGCCATTACCAAACTATGCAAGAGAATGAGTAAGCTACTACATGATAGGGCAAACCCAAAAAGGGAAGTAATCTTTGATCAGTACTATGGCAATAAAATATGGCCACTCATAAAATCCACTAAGGCCAGCTACAACAAGTTGAATCTGTGAATCTTGGGCAATGTTACACCTGCCCCATGTACACAGACAACCCCCTCCTCCCCCCAAGAAATACAAATATATGTGAGAGATGCAACCATTTATCCAAACTGGAGGCTGAGCTCTCTCAACTCAGTACTGTCACAACTAGTCAGGAGGAGAAGGTAACCACACACACCACAAACCCAGTCTCACATAGACCTATCACAACTGCAAACCAAAGACATAAACACACAAAAACATTCCCGGAGGCACTAATTAAAAATCCACCAAATCAACAGAGGCTTCCAAAGCAGACACCCAAGCAACCACTACCTCCAAACATAGCACATACAACACATAGTACTCAAAGTTGGTGTGCCAAACAGTCACAGCCCGTAAAGACAAACAACATGCTTGATACACTTGTAATAGGTGACTCCATAGTCAGACACACTGATGTCCCGCTCACCAGACTGAACAAGGAAAAGGGTACCGTAAGCTGCCTGTAGGCTGCTACAATCTGCCACATAACACAAGCACGCAGGTCACTCCAAAGCAAGTACAAATATGACTCAGTCATTGTCCATGCTGGTGTGAATGACGTGAGACGTACCTCCCTGGACTACATGAAAAGAGACATAGAGGAGCTCTCCGATTATGTAGGCCAGGGCGGTATGACTCTGACCCTGAGCAGCATCCTACCCTCACCAAGAATGATGCCACAGTACAAACACAGAATGATCAGCTTTAACAATTGGCTCAATTACTGGTGTCATTCCAAGGGGATCCAATGTCTGTCTGCTTGGGATGTCATGCTTGACAAGCCACGCTGCTTTGCCAGGGATGGTTTGCACCTGTCACCCCTGGGCGTCTGGATATTGGCTAAGGCTCTTGCCACCTCCAAAGTGCCTTTTGTAGGCAAGGCTGAAAAGACAAACCCACCTCCCTAGAAAACATAAGTGGAAAAAACATAAGGGTAATGCTGCTCAATGCCAGAAGTCTAAACCTCAAGATGCACACTCTCGAGGCCCTCTCCAGTATGGAGAACATCGATGTCTGTGCAGTGACGGAAACCTGCATCAAGGCTCCTGAGAGCACCCCAGCACTACCAGGTTATACCTCATATCATGCTTTTCGGCCCCAAAACCTGGACCAAACCACAAAAGAAGGGGGAGTATCCATATTCAGCAAAGATACCCACACGTCCAGGTTACTGACAATGCACAAAGCATCGGAGACCATCCATGTGCAACTAACCGTAGGCAAAACTGCTGTACAGTTTGTAGCATGCTACAGACCACCCTCTCAAACCCAGGAACCCCACTCAGCCTTACTGAAGACACTGGAGAGTATGAATGTCTCTCCAAATACCAAACAAGGTACTCACAAATTACCACAAAGGTGGTAATCCATTATGTATGGAAGAAGTAATCAGGGACCTAGGGACACAAGTGGACAGTAACCTCTCATGTGACACTCACATTGCCAATGTAGCTAGGAAGATCTTCTATATTGGCCACCTTATCATGAAAGGATTCACATCTACATCAAGAGAGGTCATTGTGCCCCTATACTCTTCTCTTATCAGGCCCATAATTGAGTACAATGCCCCATTTGGGATGTACCTTACCCGACACCTGCAGCAGTTAGAAAGACCTCAAAAGTACCTCACCAAGAGGATAAAGGGTCTCAAACATTTGTCATATGCTGCCTGGCTGAAGACACCCCAGCTGTATGCAGTCACATACTGCCTACTCAGAGGCAATGTATGCCCGATGTACAAGGCCATGTCCAATACAGAATTAATGGACATGCTCCACCTCAGAAAATACAAATCCATCAGAGCTGCGAGAGTGAGAGATGTCAACCTCAACACATAAATAAATAGGATGTGCTGGAGGGACAGATTCATAACCCAGAGGCTCCCTACACTCTGGAACAGAATCCCACTCCATGTGAGGCAGAGCCCCTCACTGACTCTCTTCAACAGGAATCTTGTCAAGTGGATGGGAGATCGTAGAGTTACACTGGGGGTCTTCACTGTGTCACATCTAGACAGAGGCACAGTAAAGTAAACCCTAAATGGGCATAATATTCACATAGCAAGGGGTGGTGAAAGCCACACACACACTCTGGCTAGGCTTATAAATGCCCTAGGGCAGATAGCCTAGTATGAACCTATGAACCTATGAAGATACAAATTGTACAGGACACTAAGGATAATCACAAGGCTTTCTTAACTGATGGTAGGAACCTTGTTGGTAATTCACAGATATGCTCTGAATTACCAAATATTACAAACAATACACCAAACCCACACACATTTCCAACATCCAACCTGACAGGTTCAGTGCAACCCCCCCCCCCCCCCAAATGCCAAATATCTATCCCAGCAGAGTGCTGGCCCCCTGACATTGCAGATGCTGAGGTAACAGCCAGCATCTTCAAAGCAAAACACACAGCATCAATGGTACGAGATGGTGTCCTGGACTGTGTCCAACATGAACTCCAAGACGAATGGAACGCCAAATAACACTACTGCTCAGTTTCAGCCTTACCACAGGATATGTGCCCAAAGAGCAGTGTACAGCAACAGTGGTCTCTCTCCACAAAGGTGGTGCCTGAATGGATACTGCAAACTATCACCCCAGAATCCTGACAAGCTTGGTCTGCAAAGCTATGGAAAGTTCATCATGGATCTCAGAAATAAAGATATTGGGGACCTACAGACACTGGACCCTACCCAGCGTGGCTTTCTTAAGGGCAGATCCTGCCCCTTAAACATGTTTGACTCATTTGAAACAGTCATCAAGGCCATTGATGAGGGGAATGTGGTCCACACAGCCTATCTGGACCTTGCAAAAGCCTTCCATACAATACCCCATGTGTTTATTATAGATAAGCTCACCAGCTTAAATATAAACCCCTATGTCAGTAGATGGGTTGCAAACCAGGACAAGGACAGAACTGACATGGTCAGAAATGCTGCAGCCATGTCAGACTACAAACCAGCTACAACTGGCATCCCACAAGGCTCGGTCCTGGGACCTCCCTTGTTTGGTATATATTTCCCATAGGTACAGGCCAACATGGAAGGACTGTGTCTGAACAAGTTTGCAGAGGACTACAAACTGGGCACCATATCTGACCCTCCAGCTGACACAAGCATCCTACAAAAGGGCCACATAGAAACAGACAACTGGTGCCAGAGCCATGTCATCAAGCTAATTGCAGAAAAGTGTATAGTCATCCCCTGTGGATAAACAGTAAGTGCCCACCAATTACCACATAGGTGTTAACCCATTAAGTACTTTAGAAGTAATAAGAGACCTGGGGACACATGTTGATAGATATCTTGCATTTGACAACCATGTGGCTGTAGTGGTTACAGAAACATACCATATACCCACCTAATCATGAAGGTAGTCAGATCTAGATCAGGGGAGGTCATCGTGCCTCTTCAGTCATCCTTCATCAGCCTCACAATTGAGTACAATGGCCCCTGTGGGATGTACCTCAACAGACACCTCCATCAACTGGAAAGACCCCAAAAGTACCTCACCAGGAGGATCAAAGAGCTCGAACAGATGCCATGTTTTGCCTGATTAAACAAACTGCAGCTCCACACAGTGCCATACTGCCTGCCCAGAGGCAATCTGTGCCTGATGTATAAAGCCATGTCCAAGCTGGAATTAATGAACATGCTGCACCTTGTACAATCTGAATGCCAGTGAGCTATGCACATGAGAGACCTGAACCCCAGCACTGACATACATAGGACATGCTGTAGTGATTGATCCATAACCCAGAAGCTCCCTCCACTCTTGAGTAAACTCCCAGTACAGGTTAGCCAGAGAGTCCCTCATTGACTCTCCTCAAGAGGAATCTTGATGAGTGGATGGGAGATGGTAGGTTTACCCTGGGTATCACTGTTATGTCATGGGTAGACAGAGGCACAGTATACTAACCTTGAAATATGTCATGGCAAAATCCAGTTACAATGTGTGTTGAAAGACAAACACACTCTCTGACTAGCAGTAGAAATGGCCTAGGGCACATCGCTAGTGTTTGTCAATGTCCACCCAAGTTGCGGAATACACTACCAATGTTGGACAAGCCTGGTTATGTAGTCCATATCTGAACAAAATGCAACATGGTCATATGTGCACAACTGGCCCTTAACCAGTCTGGTGTGCTCACTATGAATATTTAAAGTAGTGATAGGACTGAAACCCAGGATACTGTCCACCACAGTGAAAGCACTGAACCAGTACACTATACGATATTACAGTGTTTGGTCAGTATGAAAGGATGTTGACAACTGTATGAAAACTATCCCATGGAAACCCTGCAGACACAGTATAATCCCTGTTGGGTTCAGACACAAAGCAGTTGGGCAGTAAGTACACAACATGACTCCCAACACACAACTATAAATGTGAAATATTGTTGAAGTTCACACACAACCACAAATGTGGTGGACTGCAGATTGAAACATATGGAAAGCTCACACTGGGCATGCTCGCACACTTTGATAAATGAGACATATGTCAGGCAACAAGCCATGGAAAGCCTGAATTGGGCATGCTCACACACTTAGGCCATGTCTCAGTTTAGCAGTTGGCCACACATATCTGGTATTTGTATGTGTTAATCCAGGAACCAACCACAATACAGCAATCTGCCCAGTGCACACAGTTAAATGACTACAGAGACATAAGTTAAATAGTCGATCCCTCTCATATTCAAACATCTTCCACAGATACACAAGTTGTTCATAGAAACAGGGAAGGCTATGGCAATAAAGACCTGCAAACAGTTTATCAACAACAAATATTGTGCATCTGAAAATTAGACATATGGGTGTAGAGGTCAATACTAGGCTGTTTGCACTAGGGAATACAAGCTTAGCCAGCGTGTGCTTGGCGTCTGCCTCCCCAGTACAGTAGGCTATTGTGCCTCTGTAAAGTAGGTCACAGAAGGCACCGTTTAAGGCTAGTGTGCTGTGCCTCCGTCAAGCAGGGACACAGTGGAGATCCCAGGGGTTGAATTTGCAATGTCACATCCATGTGGCTGGTGTGTGCTGGAATAGGGTTGGTGAGGACTTATAACAGTAATTGGGCGTCAATTACAGACTGAGGGGAGCCTTATCTGCAGGGTCTGGACAATTTCACTGTCAACACTTTGACGTGATGAGTTTGAGGGATTGAAGTGTCGTGCCAATACTGTTCAGAGACATCCTCCCTGTGTGGGATATTGCTCTGTAATGTATTAGCTCCCTCCTTCTGTTGTACAGCTTATATATGGCTGGTGTACACCAGACAGGTCTCCTGTTGTGGAGGAGTCTTGGGTTTATTTGGGATAGCATGATCAATGCAAACCTTCCAGATGCTCATAGAATGCAATTGTCAAGGATTATGCAGAGTGACCTGTATAATCCCCCAGCATGGGTCCTTTGAAGTCTTCCACCCCAGTCTTCACAAGTGCAAAGTCTGCTTTGGATAAATACTTTGTTTGCAGTGACTTCCTTGCCTGGAGGTGGGGATGGGATATGGATGTCCAGGGAAAGTTGGGTATGGTCAGATATTAACAATGGTGGTCTACCTCTGGTGTGGAACATAGAGTCCCCATGTTGCAGATGGTCAGGTCCAATATGTATTCCCCCTTGTGGCTGTGGTGAGTGGTCCTGCCATAGCACATGGATTTACAAATTGTAGTGGCTGTAGGGTGATGTTGTTGAGGCCTGAGTAGTTCCCCCACACAATATACCTGTACCTGATGTTAACCACTGTAATGGTGTGTGTGAACACCTTCATATCCTACACTGTTCCCAGGGAAGCAAAGTGTGTGTCCTGGATATGGGAGGGGTGGTCTGAACTGGTTGTGTTGTGTGTTACAGATCCTGTGGTCACGAAGCATGGTATAAAACATAACCTGGCAGTGCTGATGTGCATATCTGACCCTGAAGTAGGCGGCTGTTAATGCATATATATGCTATCCCCCTAACTGACAGATAGTAATAGATGTACATACTTCTTTATAAATAATGATGTCAGCACCCTATAAATACTGCAGGAGAAGAACAGATACCCAGTAATTCGAATAGTGCGCTCCGCTAATGCATCTCTCTCAAGTGTCATAATATAGTTTGGTAGGGGTTTAAATGCTGAGTGTGTGTGTTTGGGTGAGGGGGGTTAGTGTGTGTGTGTGCAATTCTGGGTGAAAGAAATGTCCCTTTTGGCAACTAGAAGAACACACTACATGATGCACATTCCTCTTTCTAAACACTGATGATGTCAGCAACCTATAAGTACAGCAGGAGAAGAGAAACCTCCCAGTAATGCAAATGGTGTGCTCTGCTAATGCATCTCTCTCAAGTGTCCTAACATAGTTAGATAGGGGTTTGAATCCTGCAAATGCTCATTGTGTTTGGATGAGGAGGGTTAGTGTGTGTGCAATTGTGTGTGAAAGAAATGTCCCTTTTGGCAACTAGAAGAACACACTACATGATGCACATTCCTCTTTCTAAACACTGATGATGTCAGCACCCTATAAGTACAGCAGGAGAAGGGAAACCTCCCAGTAATGCAAATAGCGTGCTCTGCTAATGTGTCTCCCTCAAGTGTTATAACATAGTCAAGTAGGGGTTTGAATCCTACAAATGCTCTGTGTGTGTTTGGGTGAAGGGGGGTTAGTGTGTGTGCAATTGTGTGTGAAAGAAATGTCCCTTTTGGCAACTAGAAGAACAAACTACATGATGCACATTCTTCTTTCTAAACACTGATGATGTCATCACCCTATAAGTACAGCAGGAGAAAAGAAACCTCCCAGTAATGTAAATAGTGCGCTCTGCTAATGTGTCTCTCTCAAGTATCATAACATAGTTAGATAGGGTACACCACGAAAACACCTTCTTTTGACAAAAAACTCTTTATTCCAAGGTAAAAAATCGAGATAAGCGCTTTCACTTGCAACTGCAAGCTTCTTCAGATCAAATAATAAGTGTAGTACAATGGTTTTTATATCTCTAGTTGTGATCTCTAATCACTTAATTGACAAATTCATTGAATGCATTCAATTAAGCAGTCAAAGCCTCACCCAGTTGTGAGCAACATTTTCTTGCGTTTAGTAACTGCAAGGCTTCTCTGTAAAAATGTGGATATCATCTATTTTTTATGAAATACACATTTAGCCTTAATATTATATGACATTATGTTGCACACAGTGTTTTAATAATGTTAAATTCTCAATCAAACGCACAATAGATTTAACATTTGGTGCAACTCTACATTTATAGTTGGTATCTAGCTATAGCGCAACTTTCCAATTCCATTGCTTAAATACATTACTGTTGTTAAATACTAGTACTCTTTCCATGTGCTCAAATATTCCATCTAAATAAAACAAATAGATATGGAAATAAAATAAAATAAGATAAAATGAAGTAAAATGAAACATATCAAATATCTCGTCCAATTCTAAAACATCCAACCAATGAAACAGCATGTCACTTAGATTTTTGTTTATAACATCTTAAAATTCATATATTTATATGCGACTATGTTCAAACCATTTTTAAGCATATTTCTGTGTTAAAACATGACTATGACAGAGAATCACTGAAATCAAACTATCATTAGGTGAAATACGGAATTATTACATGAATATGAATGATAATGCATTTTATCAGGTGGATATACAAGGCTTAGAATCATTCACAGTCACTATGCAGCGTTTAAAATTCATAAATTTATATGTTTCTGTTCTTTCTAAGCATTTACATCTTGTTTATAGAGTTAACGTGTATATAATGTATACCATGATATGACAATCCCATAATGTCGCTAAATAGATAGCTTAACTATAGTTTGTAGCTCCCCCATCATTTTGTCAAGTGATGGCACTGTTATTCGAAGACTATTACTGAGTCTTTGTACATCATTGTGTGCCTATATATATGAATATGAATGTCATATATAGACCCTAGTCGTCAGATATAACTAAGTAATATAACTAAATGATTTATGAAAATTACAAAAATTATAAATCACTGATCTGTTGATAACATATATCAAAAAATATATATAAATAATAATAAATAAATAAATATATAAATAACTAAATATATATATGGCTTCTGTAAGTATTATCATCACTATTAATATATATAATCTCATGTGAATTAATTGATATACATGTGTATATAGTATGTAAAACTGTCATCTGTGTATGTGAAAATATAATAGAATATAATAAGTAAATAATAAATCACATGAATATACAAATAAATATCGAAGATGTAACTTCTAGATATGACTTAAAAGTATATATTGTAACTTGTGTCTGATGGTTTAGACACGTTTACAACTCTTTTTCATTATGGGATTGTCATATCATGGTATACATTATATACACGTTAACTCTATAAACAAGATGTAAATGCTTAGAAAGAACAGAAACATATAAATTTATGAATTTTAAGCGAAACGCTGCATAGTGACTGTGAATGATTCTAAGCCTTGTATATCCACCTGATAAAATGCATTATCATTCATATTCATGTAATAATTCCGTATTTCACCTAATGATAGTTTGATTTCAGTGATTCTCTGTCATAGTCATGTTTTAACACAGAAATATGCTTAAAAATGGTTTGAACATAGTCGCATATAAATATATGAATTTTAAGATGTTATAAACAAAAATCTAAGTGACATGCTGTTTCATTGGTTGGATGTTTTTAGAATTGGACGAGATATTTGATATGTTTCATTTTACTTCATTTTATCTTATTTTATTTTATTTCCATATCTATTTGTTTTATTTAGATGGAATATTTGAGCACATGGAAAGAGTACTAGTATTTAACAACAGTAATGTATTTAAGCAATGGAATTGGAAAGTTGCGCTATAGCTAGATACCAACTATAAATGTAGAGTTGCACCAAATGTTAAATCTATTGTGCTTGATTGAGAATTTAACATTATTAAAACACTGTGTGCAACATAATGTCATATAATATTAAGGCTAAA
This sequence comes from Protopterus annectens, assembly GCF_019279795.1. Lineage (NCBI taxonomy): Eukaryota > Metazoa > Chordata > Ceratodontiformes > Protopteridae > Protopterus > Protopterus annectens. The sequence goes on from NC_056744.1 coordinate 1,223,462,405, forward strand.
TGTGTATTTCATAAAAAATAGATGATATCCACATTTTTACAGAGAAGCCTTGCAGTTACTAAACGCAAGAAAATGTTGCTCACAACTGGGTGAGGCTTTGACTGCTTAATTGAATGCATTCAATGAATTTGTCAATTAAGTGATTAGAGATCACAACTAGAGATATAAAAACCATTGTACTACACTTATTATTTGATCTGAAGAAGCTTGCAGTTGCAAGTGAAAGCGCTTATCTCGATTTTTTACCTTGGAATAAAGAGTTTTTTGTCAAAAGAAGGTGTTTTCGTGGTGTATCCTGGATAGTTAACTTCTGTTGATTTGGAGACACGTTTTGCTACAGGATACTTTAGGAATCAGGGCGGCAATTGTGTTTTCTTTTTTGGATTTATACTTTTTGTTGCGGCCGATTCCACGCTATGGAGAACACCAACATTGAATTAGAGTACAACCCGACCCAGAGAATGGGTCCTCTAAGCATTGAAGCTTTTTTGCCGATTCAAGGTAATCCGTTACTAAATCTAGATTTTCCTGAAGCAGCAGTTGACAATTTTAATGTGAATGAATCTGCAAATGACATGACTGATTTCTATATGCTACTAAGAGACCTCGAGAATAATTTGTATAAATACCAGAGAATGTCGTGGCAGAGAAAACATCTAATGGCATGTCTCAAATTCAAGGTTGTCCCGAGAGGCATGCGAATCTTGTGCATGCCGACGTATGGACAGAAATATCCTGACCTACTTAAAAGGTGGCAAACTCTAAACCTTGAACTGAGCAATAAATACATACAATTACTACTCGACTATTTTGAACCCATGGAAAATGAGCTTCAGAAAGAAATTGATACAGCATATAAAGTTATAACAGAAAGATTTAACACTGATGTATGCCACAGAAAATTAAATGACATTTCTATGCAGATTAAATTATACGGTGAGAAGTTAAGAACTACCAAACAAAAGAAACTGACTAGAGATGTGCAAGACTTTAGAACAGGCAATGTGTTTGTTTGGCAGAGAAACCATACTAATTACGAGACCCAGACTCCATCCCGGTACCATCCACAGCAGAGGCAATCGGGCACAGCAGATTTGAATTTGGCGCCAAAAGATGCGAATACAGAACAACAGTCAGCGTCCATGAGAGAGAGAAGAAACATACCCACGGTCAACATAGATGAATCAACTCCACCACCGAACCAGTTAGCCCTTCAGTCCACAGATGACTCCACACGAACGGGGACCATCAGGAAGCATACAGCAACATCCAGCAGGAATCCTGATAACCCTTTTCCGATCAAATCATTTTCGAACACCAGGGGGAGATCCGCAAGTCGTGGACCCAGGAAAAGAAAAAACTCCAACACCAGGTACGAGACCAATTCCAAAAGGGGCTGGAATTGACTTTGGTATTTAATCGTTCTTCATTTGATCTGTCTCCTTCTGATGTATCTTTACTCAATAGAGGGCTCAACTTTGTACCCTCTCAATACAGCAGACTCTCGGAGACGCTCCTAGATCTTAGGCTCTTCGCCAGAAGAGCTGCACTACGACTATTCTTCAATAACACTGTTATCCCACAGGACACTGCTAACCATGCTTTTAGAAGAAGAAGCACTTTTTCACCCACACTACCCCCAGATATAGAGTGCTTCGTAAGAACTTGTGAGAAGGACTTTTATACTTTGTATGCTGCTAAATATGTGAAAAACAGATTTTTTAACCTAGACAAAGTAGAATATGATTCTCTGAACAACTTGAAATCAAACAGAGAGTTAGTGATTACCAGCGCTGATAAGGGAGGGGGAATAGTAGTGTTGGATAGATATGAATATTTAATTAACATAGAGAATAGTCTACAACAGAATAAAACATATCAAGAACTGCAGCTTGAGGGAGTCAAGAGAATCATTAATAAAGTTAGCGCAGAGCTATATGACATACTAATGTGCAGACAGGTAAGCCAAGAGATGTTCGATTTTCTATATATTAATGAACCATTGATACCGACACTGAAAGGTCTGCCAAAGATACACAAACAAATAGAACCATTACCCATGAGACCTATTGTCTCGGGCAGACAATGGGCCACCTACAATATCTCCATATTCATAGAGAAGATGTTAAGGCCATTAGTGGACGATACACAACATATTTTGAAAGACACTCAACATCTACTGAGAGATCTAGAATCTTATGATGACATAAAAAAGAAGAATGCAAAACTGTTACTAGTCACCCTGGATGTTCGTGACCTGTTCACCTGTATCCCGAATGACTACGGAACACAGGCAATAAGAGAATTGCTGGTAAAAAACAGCAACTATACAAGGAATAGACAAATATTAATATGTCAGTTACTTGATTTAGTATTAGAATGCAATGTCTTTATATTTCATAAGAGATACTACTTGCAAACATGGGGTGTCGCGATGGGCACCCCATGCGCTAATTCGTACGCAAATTTGGTACTGAATTATTGGGAGCAGGAACACATCTTCAATAGCAGATGGATGGCACATATACGGACATATAAAAGATTTGTAGATGATGTATTTTTGGCCTGGGATGGCACAATTGAAGAACTAAATAATTTTGTTACATACATAGAAGGAACAACCACATTTTTAAAATTTACATGTGAACACTCATATAGGGAAGTTAATTTTTTGGATTTAACTTTATATTATGACAGCAATGAAAGATTGTCCCATAAATTATTTAGGAAAACTTGCTGGAGGAATACTCTCTTAGAATATAACAGCATGCACCCAAGATACATGTTTGCAGGCATAGTGAAAGGTCAGTTTTCAAGGCTAACTAGACTCTGTAAGGATACAGAAACATTGTTAATAGAAGCTAATAACGTGGAGAAATTATTTATAGAGAGAGGATACAAAAGGAAGCTAGTGAGAGATATTAAGAACTGTGTTATACCAACAGTGAATGAACACACCACTATAAGAACAAGTAACATCAGAGAAAAGGGATATAATGACCGACAAAGTTCCAGTTTTTATAAGCAGAAAAACACAGTTAATTTCACTTTAAAATATACAAATGATATACAGGAAATCAAGAATATCATCTACAAACATTGGAATATTTTAGGGATTAAAGAAGAAACAAGGAAAGTAGTAGGTGATAGACCGAATTTTGTATTCAGGACATGTGACAATCTAAAAACTATATTTGCATATAACTCCAATGAAATTATTTGTACCCAAAATAGAGTAGTTAACCCAATAGGAACCTTCCCATGCAAAAAATGTAGCATGTGTCAGCATATAAACTCTGAACAAGAGTTTCACCATCCATATGGGCACTTTCACTTTAAACCCAAAGATAATTACAACTGTGACTCTATGAATTTAGTCTATATGGCCAATTGTGATACATGCTCAGCTTTCTATGTTGGCCTCACGAAGAGGAGATTAAGAGAGCGCATATACAATCATGTATATGACATGCGCAAGAGAAATGAACTGAACGCTCTAGCTAAGCACACTATTTCACATCCTGCACATACATTTAAATTTAGGGTTTTACAAACCATTAATTGTAGTCCGAGACTGGGAGACAACGAGAGAGTCTTAGCGAAACTGGAAATGGAATGGATTTTTAACACTGGAGCACATAGAACACCAGGCATCAATAACTATGTATCAGTGAAACCATTCCTGGAATAAACAATTTTTTGATTTAGATAGACAGGCTACTTCACCATTTATATATATATACATTTTTTATATTTTTCATTCATAGCCGTATATTTTTTATCAGTTCTTTATTGCTTGCTTTTATTTTATTTATTTTCACCATCCATTACAGATGTTTCTAGGTATTATTTTGTCATATTGATAGGCTTATATACCAGCCAGCTCATTTATACGCCATTCTAAACAGAGGCATTATACTGTTTAGTTTATCATTTTTATATTGATACAACATGTAATGAAACTTGGTTATTTCTAGATAAATAACTGTCTATAGCTTAGCAGGTCTTTCTTGCTAATTTAATTAGTAAACATTCAAGACATCGAAAGAAAGGGCAATCCACTGTTTTAATGAATTGAAAATGTTTTGATAAATTCATCATTTGATCAAAATAACAAGAACAAAAACCAAAATAAAAACAAGATAAAATAATACATGACAGTATTACTCCATAACTCATAGCCCAAAGCAGCCTAATCCACGAGACTAAATATATTACTCTCGTTGAAGAGACCAGAGACCAATTGCAGTATTTTTTAAGTCTAGTACACTATTGTCAGGTTTAGCAAATGATGTAGGATGAGCTATAGTGACTTAAAGTAGAGGTGTTGTCCATCTGAACACTTTATATGTGATTCAGTTGGAGCCATATAGGCTCCTGAATGTCTGACAATTTAATCTATTATAGCAGGGCATATGTTGATAAATATTTGATATCAAGAGATGAAGCCAAAGCAGAATATGACAATGTGATCAACATTTAATGCTTGATAAAATGTGAGCATTACATATTTTGTGGACATGTCAACTTAACATCTGACATTTGATCAACCAAGTTACTTTACTATTGCAATATACAGTTTTGACTCTTATCTGTACTTTTTTCTGAATGAATGATAAGGAAAAAGAGTTGTAAACGTGTCTAAACCATCAGACACAAGTTACAATATATACTTTTAAGTCATATCTAGAAGTTACATCTTCGATATTTATTTGTATATTTATGTGATTTATTATTTACTTATTATATTCTATTATATTTTCACATACACAGATGACAGTTTTACATACTATATACACATGTATATTAATTAATTCACATGAGATTATATATATTAATAGTGATGATAATACTTACAGAAGCCATATATATATTTAGTTATTTATATATTTATTTATTTATTATTATTTATATATATTTTTTGATATATGTTATCAACAGATCAGTGATTTATAATTTTTGTAATTTTCATAAATCATTTAGTTATATTACTTAGTTATATCTGACGACTAGGGTCTATATATGACATTCATATTCATATATATAGGCACACAATGATGTACAAAGACTCAGTAATAGTCTTCGAATAACAGTGCCATCACTTGACAAAATGATGGGGGAGCTACAAACTATAGTTCGCTATCTATTTAGCGACATTATGGGATTGTCATATCATGGTATACATTATATACACGTTAACTCTATAAACAAGATGTAAATGCTTAGAAAGAACAGAAACATATAAATTTATGAATTTTAAGCGAAACGCTGCATAGTGACTGTGAATGATTCTAAGCCTTGTATATCCACCTGATAAAATGCATTATCATTCATATTCATGTAATAATTCCGTATTTCACCTAATGATAGTTTGATTTCAGTGATTCTCTGTCATAGTCATGTTTTAACACAGAAATATGCTTAAAAATGGTTTGAACATAGTCGCATATAAATATATGAATTTTAAGATGTTATAAACAAAAATCTAAGTGACATGCTGTTTCATTGGTTGGATGTTTTTAGAATTGGACGAGATATTTGATATGTTTCATTTTACTTCATTTTATCTTATTTTATTTTATTTCCATATCTATTTGTTTTATTTAGATGGAATATTTGAGCACATGGAAAGAGTACTAGTATTTAACAACAGTAATGTATTTAAGCAATGGAATTGGAAAGTTGCGCTATAGCTAGATACCAACTATAAATGTAGAGTTGCACCAAATGTTAAATCTATTGTGCGTTTGATTGAGAATTTAACATTATTAAAACACTGTGTGCAACATAATGTCATATAATATTAAGGCTAAATGTGTATTTCATAAAAAATAGATGATATCCACATTTTTACAGAGAAGCCTTGCAGTTACTAAACGCAAGAAAATGTTGCTCACAACTGGGTGAGGCTTTGACTGCTTAATTGAATGCATTCAATGAATTTGTCAATTAAGTGATTAGAGATCACAACTAGAGATATAAAAACCATTGTACTACACTTATTATTTGATCTGAAGAAGCTTGCAGTTGCAAGTGAAAGCGCTTATCTCGATTTTTTACCTTGGAATAAAGAGTTTTTTGTCAAAAGAAGGTGTTTTCGTGGTGTATCCTGGATAGTTAACTTCTGTTGATTTGGAGACACGTTTTGCTACAGGATACTTTAGGAATCAGGGCGGCAATTGTGTTTTCTTTTATAGTTAGATAGGGGTTTGACTCCTGCAAATTCTCAGAGTGTGTGTTTGGGTGAGGGGGGGGGTAATGTGTGTGCAATTCTGCGTAAAAGAAATGCCCCTTTTGACAACTAGAAGAACACACTACATGATGCACATTCCTCTTTCTAAACACTGATGATGTCAGCACCCTATAAGTATAGCAGGAGAAGGAAAACCTCCCAGTAATGTGAATAGCACGCTCTGCTAATATGTCTCTCTCAAGTGTCATAACATAGTTAGGTAGGGGTTTGACTCCTACAAAAGCCATGTGTGTTTTTGTCACACAGTTTGCCCATGTGTGTGGGGTGTTGCTCTTAATATTGTATGACATAGATTATATCAGTAATGTCAATGCACACATGAGGTATGTGTGTGCCACATAGAAATATGTACCTGTGACCTTAAATAGTTCCCATGTCTGAAGCCTGCCTCATGTGAATACATGGAATTTGCATTACACAACTTTATGACTGTGGTTTTCTGTGCAGGGGCTGCATTTGGTATGTGAATATACAGTGAGAGTAGTCTATGGTGTCATCTTACCAGCGAGGGATACACGTCTGGTCTGGAGCATATAGTCCACATGTTGGTGATGATCAGGTGCAGCATGTTTTCCCCTCTTGTGGGAGTGGTAACAAGTTGTTCCATAGCAATTGAATGTATGGATTCTAGGAACCTTACACCTAGGATGTTGGAGCTACAGTAATGCTCCCAGTCTATGTGTGGGTAAATGAAGCTGCCCAATATATTGTTGTTTAGAGACACCTGCAGATATTTATGTATTCTTAAGTAGGCCAAGTGGGTTACCTGGGTTTAGGAGGGTGGTCCATAGCAGGCTATGAACTGGAAGTCAGTTTATCCCACTGTTAGTTGCATGTGGATAGTCTGTGATGCATCACACTGTGACAACAACCTGGGGGTGTGGGTATAGGTTCATAGGTTCATACTAGGCTATCTGCCCTAGGGCATGTATAAGCCAAGCCAGAGTGTGTTTGGCTTTTGCCACCCATTGTAGATTAATGTTGCTATGCCCTTTTCTGAGGTTAGTATACTGTGCCTCTGTCTAACATTGACACAGAAGTGATACCCGGGGTACACCTACAATCCCCCATCCACTCATCATGATTCCTCTTGAAGAGAGTCAATGAGGGACTCTGCCTAACCTGGACTGGGATTTTATTCCAGAGTGAAGGGAGCCTCTGGGTTATGAATCTGTCCCTCCAGCATGTCCTATTGATGTCAGTGCTGAGGTTCAAGTCTCTCGAGCACAAAGCTCGATGGGAGTTTGATTTTCTGAGGTGCAGCATGTCCATTACTTCCGGGTTGGACATAGCATTATACGTCTGGCACAGATCGTCTCTGAGCAGGCGGTATGCCACTGAGTATGGAGTTATGTTAACCGGGCAGCATATGGCATCTGTTTGAGCCCTTTGATCCTCTTGGTGAGATACTTTTGTGGTCTTTCCAGTTGCTGCAGGTGTCTGGTAAGGTAAATCTCAAAAGGGGCATTGTACTCAATTATGGTCCTGATGAGGGATGAGTAAAGAGGCACGATGACCACCCCTGATCTAGATGTGAATCCTGTCATGATTAGGTGGGCTATATAAAATGTTTTTCTAACCACTTTAGTCACGTGGTCATCAAATGAGAGATTGCTATCAACTTCAGTCCCCATGTCCCTAATTACTTCTTCCGTACGTAATGGATTACCACCTATGTGGTCATTTGTGGCCACTTTGTTTTTGCCAAAGGGGATGACTATACACTTTGTGGCATTTAGCTTGAAGCCATGGCTCTGGCACCAGTTGTCTGTTTCTATGAGGCCCTTTTGGAGGATGGTTGTGTCGGCTGGAGAGTCAATTATAGTGCCCTGTTTGCGGTCATCCACGAAGTTGGTCAGCCACAGTCCTTCCATGTTGGCCTGTACCTCTGAGACATATATACCGAACAGGAGAGGTCCCAGGACTGAGCCTTGTGGGACACCACTTGTAACTGGTTTGGAGTCTGACATGGCTCCAGCAATTCTAACCATGTGGGTTCTGTCCTTGAGCCAGTTTGCAACCTATCTAGTGACATAGGGGTGTATATTTAAGCTGGTGAGCTTATCTATAATGCCCGAGTGGGGTATTGTATCGCAGGCTTTTGCGAGGTCCAGGTAGGCTGTGTGGACCACCTTCCCCTTGTCAATGGCCTTGGTGACTGTTTCAAAGAAATCAACCAGGTGTAAGAGGCAGGATCTGCCCTTAAAGTCACACTGGGTAGGATCCAGTGTCTGTAGGTCCCCAATATCTTTATGTATGAGGTCCATGATGATCCTTTCCATAGCTTTGCATACCAAGCTAGTCAGGCTTATGGGGTGATAGTTTCCAGGATCCATTGAGGCACCACCTTTGTGGAGAGAGACCACTGTTGCTGTACGCCACTCTTTGGGTACATACATGTGGTAAGGCTGAGATTGAACAGTAGTTTTATGTTTGGGTTTAGCTCATCTTGGAGTTCATGTAGGATGCAGTCCAGGACACTGTCTGGCCCCATTGATGTTGTGTTATTTGCTTTGGAGAGGGCGGCTCTTACCTGAGCATCTGAGATGTCAGGGGGGCAGCACTCTGCTGGGATAGATATTTGCCCTTCTGGTGGGGGGGGGGGGTTTGCGCTGAACCTGTCAGCTAGGATGTTGGCAATGTCTGTGGGTTCAGTGTAGTCTTTTGTCATTTTGGACTAATTCTGAGCATATCTGGGAATTCCCACCCAGGTTCCTAACATAACTAAAGAAAGCCTTGTGATTATTCTTAGTGTCCTGTGCATTTCATCTCTCAAAGCTGTCCTTAGATGATTTTATGAGTGCCCGTAGTATTTTGCTAACATTGAACAGAGATGCCTCCCCTTTTTGGGGTTTTTCTCTATCATGTAGTAGCTTCCTCCTTCTATTGTATAGTTTGGTTATGGCTGTGGTCCACCAGATAGGACGCCTGCCTTTGTAGAATTGGGTCTTGTTTTTATTTGGGATTGCATGATCCATGCATTCCTGAAGGTGTTCATAGAATGCGTTTATAAAGGATTCTGTGGTCTGGGCCATATTTTCCACAGGCCCAGGGGCTTTGAAGGATTCCACCTCAGTTTTGAGGGGTGTGGAATTTGCTGTAGAGAAGTTTTACACTGTGGTTTTGTGGGCAGGGGGTGGGGTTGGGATGTGAATATCCAGTGAGATTAGTTTATGGTCTGATCTTACCAGTGAGGGGTACACTTCTGGTCTGGAGCATAGAGTCCCCATGTTGGTGATGAACAGGTCCTGTATGTTTCCCCCTCTTGTGGGAGTGGTAACAAGTTGTTCCATAGCATTTGAGTGTATAAATGCTAGGAACCTTTGAGCTAGGGTGTTGGAGCTAGAGTAATGCTCCCAGTCTATATTTGGGTAGTTGCAGTCCACCAATATAATGGTGTTTGGAGAGACCTTCATATTTCCAGTGTTCTCAGGAAGGCCAAGTGGGGTTCCTGGGTTTGGGAGGATGGTGTGTGCCAGGCTATGAACTGGAAGGCAGTTTTACCCACTGTTAGTTGCACATGGATAGTCTCTGATGCTTCGTGCTGTGTCACCAACCTGGAGGTGTGTGTATCTTTGATGAATATTGATACTCCCCCTCCTGTTCTGGTTTGGTGCAAGTTTTGGGTCCGACAAGCATGGTATGAGGTATAACCTGGCAGTGCTGGGGTGCTTTTGGGAGCCTTGAACCAGGATTCTGTTACTGCACAGATATTGATGTTCTCCATGCTAAGGACAGTTTCCAGTGCATGCATCTTGAGGTTTACACTGCTGGCGTTGAGTAGCATTACTATTAGTTTCCTATCCCTTGTGATACCTATGGAGGTGGTTTTGTCTTTTGAGCCTTGCCTAAAAAAGGCACTATGGGGGTAGCAAGAGCCTTTGCCAATATCCAAAAGCCCATGTGTGACAGGTGCAAGCCGTCCCTAGCAAAGCATCGTGGCTTGTCAAGCATGTCATCCCAGGCTGACAGGCATTGGATCCCCTTTGAATGACACCGAAACTTAAGCCAATTGTTGAAATTGATCATCTTGTCTTCATATTGTGGCATCATTCTTGGTGAGGGTAAGATGCTACTCAAGGTCAGGGTCATACCAGCCTGGGCCACATGCTCAGAGAGCTCCTCTATGTCTCTTATCATGTAGTCCAAGGAGGTACGTCTCAGGTCATTCACACTGGCATGGACACTAACTGAGTCATATTTGTACATGCCTTGGATTGACCTGTGTGCTTGTGTTATGTGGTGGATCATAGCGCCCGACAGGCATCTCACCATGACCTTCTCCTTGTTCAGCCTGGTGAGCGGGACGTCAGTGTACCTGACAATAGAGGCACCTATTACAAGTGTATCAGGTGTGTTGTTTAGCCTTAAGGGCTGTGACTGTTCCGCACACTTGCTTTGTGAGCTATGTGTTGCATGTGTTCTGTTCTGGGGTAGCGGTTGCTTGTGTGTCTATTTTGGAGGTATCTGCTGCTTAGGCAGAATTTTATTTAGAGGCTCCGAGTATGTTTTCGTGTGTTTATGTGTTTGGATTGCTGTCGTGGTAGGTCTATGTGAGACTGGAATTGTAGTGACTGTGGTTTCCTTCTCCTCCTGACAGGTTTCGCCAGTACTGAGTTGAGAGAGCTTAGACTCCAGTTTGGCTATATGGTTGCATCTCTCACATGTGTTGGAATTTGTTGGGAGGAGGAGAGGGTTGTCTGTGTACATGAGGCAGTTGTAACATTGCCTCTAGATTCCCAGATTCACCAGCTCGACCAGAGAGGAGATTCACAACTGACCTTTGGTCATGCTAGAATAGTATTGGGAATTCCTTTATAATTAACAACAAAAAGGGCCAATGGGGAACAAGGTACTCAAGGTGAGTTTGTGAGGGTGTAGTGCTTTTAATTTGTTAGTGCTGGCATATATAAATGCTTTAGTGAGCAAGTGCCAGGTAACTCAAATGCAATGTGTTACAGGTAACTTAAATGCAAAAATGACAAACAGTAACTTTCTGTCAAGTGAAACAAGGAAATATGTACAGTAAGCAATGCAGATGTCACTAGGGATCCACAGAGGCGCTGTAAAGCTGCGTTTCAGGTGGAATTAGTGTTTCAGGGAAATAACAAGCAAACAAGCATACAAACAAAGCTACATTCAGCAGGCCTGGATCTAGTCTATGCTACAGCAAACAAGGTGTACCAATTTCAGTAAGAAACAGTTCAAATATGCAGGCACTATAGGCCTTTAGCCAGAAATTCCCACCTCAGACGGGCAGAGTCCAGCCTCTCCTCCCACAAGAGTGCAGACCATGAACCTTCGTAATGTAAAATAACTGACCTGAAGCCCAAGTGCTTAAATCAGAACTAATACACATTTAGAATAACAGACACGGAGCCCTCAATCAGCAGTTCCCAACTTAGTAGGATGTATGCTACCTGTCCTGCCACCATAGTATCCTTGACATTTAATGAGACTCACCCTCCTGTCATAGTTAGTTCTGTGTTTTGGGGCTGTCAAGCATGGTATGAGGTGTAACCTGGTAGTGCTAGGATGCTCTTGGGAGTCTTGAACCTGTTGTCTATTACTGCACAGATATCAACATTCTCCATGCAGAGTAGAGTTTAGACTGCATGCATCTTGCGGTTGACATGTCCATCATTGAGTATCACTACTTCCATTTTCTTATCCCCTGTGCTACCTATGTAGGTGGCCTTCTGTTTACAGCCTTACCACCAGAATGCAAAGATGTGCAGACATTACACTATGGTAATTAATATGGGTGTACCAAACAATACAATGACAATCATACTGTTAATGCATCAGGCATGCTGGGATATACCCACAATGATATCATTACACTGTACTGTTGACAGCATGATAATATTACTACACTTCTATGTAGTCACCCTATGCATCAGCACCATGTTAACCTGTTCCTGCATCAGTGTTACAGATTGCAGGAGGTGGCACAGTTTCATCATATCCACAGGGTGTGTACTTGGTATGCCTGAGTCTGCCACTGATACAACCAATCGACATGTATGTGTGTGTGTTAGTGAGGGACAACAGTACAAGATGGGGCAATGTTGATGCAGTGTGTGCGTGTATGTGTTAGCCCTAGGTGTTAGCATTATGCATGTGTGTATGCATGCACACAGTTCCACCTCGTGGCTGCCATATACGGGTGTTTGTGGACAGCCACAGACTGTACCTGCCAGGTCATACAGATCACTGTCGCTGGCCACGGACACAGTACCTGTGCCTGGCAGGGGTGCTACGGACAGTATCGGGTACTAAGCCAGACTGGGTACTGTCATCAGCAGTTGGTTGATGACTGGAGACATGTCCCTGCTGGAACTGTCCAGAGCCACATGCACGTGGTCTCCTAGGGTGGTCTGATGACAGCACAGACCCAGCATTGCTGGGGCTGGTACTGGCACTATGGGAGCAGCCGCGGGTTTGTTGTCATCCGCGACGACTGCCAGCTGCTGCTGTTGCTGGCATATGTCCACGTCGACGCCTCAACCGTCCTGCATTGCCCTGGCTCATGGGCATGTAGTTGTGGAACAGATCTAATGTGTCCCCCCAATGTCTGTCAATGACCTCGGTGAAATTACAGACGGCAGCTGCAACGTCACGCATAGTGTCATTCATAGCAGTGCGATGTGCTCTCAGCTCCCTCAGACCCTGTCTGGTGTACCGTTCCATATGTGACTGTGCCTGCATTACAGCCCAGAACATAGATGAGGTTGAAAGGCCTCTGTGGGCACGTCTGACAGGGGCAGTACGACCACGGATGCTTCCACGAGAACCCCTGGACATCTGCCTGTGTGGTACCATGTCAGAACTCTGGCCATGGCTGCTGTGAGGGGATGCACGTGCCACTGATACCACATTACCCTGGTCAATGCCCACTGTATGCTGTCCATCACCTAGGGACATTGGTGACAATGGATGTATTGGCAGGATGACTGTGTGCATTGATGGGGTTGACAGCTGTGTACTGTCGATTGGCTGACCAACAATGGACCCTGGCACACCTCCCTGTGCCATTACACAGGTATCATCATTATCACTATCCCCAGCAGCGGATTCAGCTTCCCTGCTGCACACCACCAGAGAAACACCAGAACCTGTGAGAGGAAGACAGGAAACACAGTTTACAATATGTATACAATGTTACCACAGATGCACACAGGCACATGCACACATGCACACATGGGCACATGCACACATGCACACATGGGCACATGCACACATGCACACATGGGCACATGCACACATGCACACATGGGCACATGCACACATGGGCACATGCACACATGCACACGTGGGCACAGGCACACATGGGCACATGCACACATGCACACATGGTCACATGCACACTTGGGCACATGCACACATGGGCACATGCACACATGCATGCATGGGCACATGCACACATGGGCACATGCTCACATGCACACATGGTCACATGCAGACATGGGCACATGCACACATGCACACATGGGCACATGCACACATGGGCACATGCACACATGCACACATGTACACATGGGCACATGCACACATGCACACATGGGCACATGCACACATGGGCACATGCACACATGCACACATGTGCACATGGGCACATGCACACATGGGCACATGCACACATGGGCACATGCACACATGCACGCGTGGGCACATGCACACATGGGCACATGCTCACATGCACACATGGTCACATGCAGACATGGGCACATGCACACATGCACACATGGGCACATGCACACATGGGCACATGCACACATGGGCACATGCACACATGGGCACATGCACACATGCACACATGCACACATGTGCACATGGGCACATGCACACATGGGCACATGCACACATGCACACGTGGGCACATGCATACATGGGCACATGCACACATGCACACATGGTCACATGCACACATGGGCACATGCACACATGCACACATGGGCACATGCACACATGGGCACATGCACACATGGGCACATGTACACATGGGCACATGCACACATGCACACATGGGCACATGCACACATGCACACATGCACACATGCACACATGGGTACATGCACACATGGGCACATGCACACATGCACATATGCACACTCCTCAGTACATGAGATACAAACACACAGACACAAACACACCTGCAATCAAACACATAGCAATACCATTTGAGGGTATTATTACTATTATTATCATTAGTATTAAAGGTATTGTTATTACACACTAACCAGCATGGATTGGCTGCCTTGCTGTTACACCAGAGGGACCTGCACAAATAAGACATTTATTGTCAGTGGGCACAACTGTGCCATTGATACTGTGAGTATGATACAGTTCAGTAGTGCAACCGTTGGATTTCACAGGTCTACTGCTGATATTGAGAATATCACTCTTGCACAATAATTACCAGGATAACAGCTACAAAAACAGTACACAGCTCACACATGCGCAAACTACCAGTGTAGAGAACAGTCAACTATAGATATGGCATGTTACCTGCATGCTCCAAGTCCTCATGCTGGGTGGCTCCAGCCTCCATCATTACACATGTGTGCGGATGTTGTTGTTGTTGGGCTGGAGCCACAACACTTAGGAGGAGCCCCTCCAGTCTGGTGAGGGGGGGTGTATAGCCGCCCCACCACCTGTGGCAAGCTGTTGCCTGTGGATATCAGATGCACGCTGACGGACATTTCTAATTAAATCACTGCAGTGATGGTGTACCTGCTCATATGTCCAGTTATGCATGCCTATGTCATTTACCCAACGGACAAGGTCTTGCCACAGTGGAGCCCTCTCCTGCTGGTTCTGGCTGGTGTGGGAAAAGAGTGTGGCAAAATCCCACACCAGGCTCTGGTGTATCTCCTCTTCCTCTGCAGCAGAGTACGTGGGGTTGCACTGGTGCACCATCGCCCTGGAAGTAAAAGAAAAATATGTGAGCAAGTGATATGGCACACATAATACTCTACTGAAGTGATATCACTGAACCGCCATATATAGCACCTGTCTGTCTGTTGGGGGATACACATGTAAATGACCACATATGAGTGCTCAGCCAACAACTGTGTGACAGTGCCTGGCACACTCCATACAACAAACTAGTATACTCCAGCAGTCAGCACACTGTTTGAGGTCCAATGCATAGCCTCACACTGGGGGTTTGTATCAAGGTAATGTATGGAGAACATTGTCAACCCATGCAATGCATGCAATGCACAGTACAAATTTCACTGGTAATGCACCGTAGTCTTTGTTGCCATAACCATACCTACACCGCAGTCACATACAGGGAACCACAGCACAGCATATGGCAATGTAGTATGTTTGTATCCCAATACTTGACACATCTTTCTCTGGCCTCACACCAAGGACACACACTACCATGACAGACACAAAGTCATGCTGAGCAATCACACCATTATAGACCTTGCACACAGTCAGTGGCACACTCATTCCACCTCACATAGTTGCTATTGCAATGAGTACATGTGTGTGTGCATTGTGTCATAGGCAGGTAGTATGCTATTGGCCCTGGGCCTACAGCAGCATACTGTTTTGCTACCCTGCCCCTTGGGACACATGTAATGTGATTGTACTTGCTCCTGTCAAACAGTTACACAGGGTGACTCATGGCATATTACATATCTGCATAACATTCAACAGGGATATGTTTGACATCTACTAATGAGGAGCCTTGCTTCTTAATGCTGGGTGGTTTACTCCAGGGTATGGCTTATTTGTGGGTAGGAACCTGTACCCCCATCATGTGCTCTTTACTGTGGTGCCAAGGATGACAGACATAGGTCATTTATGCTGGGGATATTGCGAGGTATTACCATGGTTGTTGGACAACTGTTATGGGTGTGACTTAACTATGTATATCCAGCAGTGGTAACCTCTGTGTAGGTAGTATGAGAGGCACTCTATCTGTGGTTTTGTCAGTCACTCTGCATAGGTAATGTGTTTGAGGGCATTATCACTGTTTGTTAGGTATGACTGTGTCCTTCTCCCTTTCTGTAGTTGTCATGGGAGGTACATACCGTGTAGGACATTGTGAGGTGTAGAGGGGTACAGTGACCTACATTTCCCTAGCTGACACACCATTTCTGCTGACACGTACCATGTACAGGTATTAGAAGACTAGTGTGCCACTGTGAATATCAAAGGGGAGGCTATTGTACACTTGTTTCCCATGTTCCCTCCTGACACATCCAGTAGTAGGCAGGCAACCACATATGTGGTGGTTAGTGGTGTAAGTGTTTTGGAATGGGGAATGGTACTCCAGTATCCACACTGGTGTTCAGTCCATGCCTTTGTCACCAGGCACCTGTTGCAATACATCTGCACACATGTGCCTCTCTCAGTATATATATATGTGTGTGTGTGTGTGTGTGTGTGTGTGTGTGTGTGTGTGTGTGTGTGTGTGTGTGTGTGTGTATATATATATATATATATATATATATATATATATATATATATATATATATATATATACATATATATATATATATATATATATATATAGAGAGAGAGGGAGAGAGAGAGAGATATTCATATACATACATATCTGTAGACATTCATATCTGTCTGTATATGTGTATGTATCTATATATATCTGTATCTGTATGTGTCTATTACATATATATGTATATACATATTCTATCTATCTATCTATCTATATATGTCTATCTATTTCTACATCCCTCTCTATCTATGTATACATGTATGCATATTATATATATATATATACATATATAAATATACATACATATACATATATATATATATATATATATATATATATACCTTTTTGTTCACACATACGAATACACACACTAACATACTGCTAAACATCCATTACTGTACAACCTACATTGTACGTTGCACTACAACCTACATTGATATGTGCACATAGCAACCTTCACTTACATATGTATGTCCAGCCTTCACTAACAGTTGCAATATGTTCCCATGCCCTATGCACATCTTCATATATATATATATATATATATATATAGATACAGACTGCTAACACATATGGAGGGTTCACAGTATGTAGACTATTAGATTATTAGTTTACATTACCTTTGTTTGTCACTGCTGTTTGTGATGGCTTGCTGCTTGGTGGCCTGCTGCTTGTTAGCTTGCTGTTTTTTATTGTTTTATTTTTGGTGGCTGTCTCTGTGTCTCTTTTTTAGTTTTTCAGTTTTTCTGTTTTTTCTCTTTCTCTCTCTCTCTCTCTGTCTCTCCCTCCGGATGTTGCAATGAAAGTATTGCATGTGTGGACTGGGAGTACAGGCTGCTTTTGTAGGTATATGCACATGTGCATGTGATGGCCTCTGCACCAATTGTTAGCCAGCATTTACTAATTGCATGCAGCCTGCTGTGAGGTAATTGCAGTTCTCACTGTGATTTCAGGACAGTGCTATAAAACGTTAGGTTAGGTAGGCGTAGCCCTTTCAGATTTTCAAGGTGGGGACCATGCTGGTATGCTGTGGACACTGTTCTGTGAGTGTAAAGGTTGGTATGTCTCTCATATTTCAGGCTGTGTTGTAGGCACTGAAATGCATGTTGTACTGACACCTGACTATTGCTTCCTCCAGTTTATTCTTCTCAGTGTGTATGTTAACTGACACCTAATAATACTAATACTGTTTAAATGGGAGTATGTGCTTTCCTGTGGGACTTGTGGAGTAACTGGTATACAGCAGTGGCTCTTGCAATTTGTTGCTATGGCTTCACTATTTGGCCTTTACATTCACTCCTTGAAGGCCTGCTAGGTGTCTTTACTGGAATGTGTTGCTATGGCTTTCCTATTTTCCATTTACATTCACTCCTTGTAATGCTTGCTATATTTCTTTCAGCAGCAATTCCTTATATGTTTGTTGTGGTTTGGTGGTACTGCATGCAGTCTGGTCTGGCCAAGGTGTGGGGCTTGACACCTACAAGGGTATTTTATTTTGCTGCTGAGCAGTAGTGGGGCCTTGTACTTTGTACTAACAGTTATGGATAGCAGGCACATGCAGCGCTTGTAAACTGCTATACTGTCCTTATTTTATTAGTTGGATACATCCTGTGATATTTGTGGGTTGCACACCTACATGTGGGTGTGCTTGTGGAAGCTATTCTACAGCTATTCACAGAGTGTGTGACAGCAGACAGAATGATATGCCTGTGAGTTTGTGACACTTGCAGGCCTCAGATACTCTCAGGTGTATCTTTTATCAGCCTCAGGGAATGGTACATAGTGGGATACACCCGTGATATATTTCAGATATTCTGCAGTTGTGACTGTGGGGTATTTTGAGCATATGTATTACTACACCATTTCTGACATGCAAGTAGTGCATACTTTCAGTAATTGACAGTTACCATTACATGGGATAAAACACCTTTCTGCCTACTGTTAGTACATTTCACAGGGAGTCAGTGGGGCACAGTTAACATTTGTTTTCAAATCAGGGACATCCCTGTAAATCAGTCACAGTTGCGAGGTCTGGCCTCTTACCTATTCAAATATGGCAGTGTTTATCCTGCTCTGATAGTGTGTGTGGTTTGCAAGGTGCTACTGTCACATTATTACCTACAAATCCACAAGAATTGCCAGTAAAGATACAAGAAAAGCTTTGTGTAATAGCCTTCCTATATTCCCTTTACATTCAGTCCTACTATTTAATGATATATTGCTTTCAGCACAAAGTTCTTGTATATCAGTCATGGCTTAGTGGTAAGTCATGCAGACTAGTGTTTCCTGGGTTCGAGACTGACAGAGGAATTTTATTTTGCTGCTGAGCAGACTACAGGCCTTGTCATTCAGAGTGACTAAGGCACTTTTAAGCACTTGTAAGCGGGTTAGCGCTGGTTTGCGCGGAGCTCACGCATGCGCACTGTCGCTTAGCTTCACGCACACACGCCTAGCTAAGCGCACACAAGCGCACACCCACTTACAACTGCTTAAAAGTGCTTACTCTCACGCACACCCGCGCTAATTTCTTTGAAAGAAAAGAAAATGGGGAAATAGGAAAGTGGTGAAAAGGGGGGCACAAAGAGGGTAGGACAGTAGGAAAACAAGCTCGGGATTTGCAGGAAGGATGTAGGAAAGGCCCATAGCTTCCCATTTCTTTATCAGCAACAGCTATGCATATGTGTGTAATTTGGTGTGAAATTTGAAACCTTCCACCCCTGAGAGAGGGGTGAGGACAACAAAATATGTTGTACAGCCAATTGTAATTACCAGTTCACATGTCCAGCAGACATGTCTGCAAAATGGGCAGCTATGTATGGGGCGTAATTTTTTTGCGGGAACAGAGTGCCCTTTTTTATTTTTTTTTTCAGGTGAGAGTGGAATGTGAGGTACAGGAAGTAGGTATATTTAGGGAGGTAGGTAGGGAGGTTAACAGACAAGACAAACAAGATGCATACAGGGGCGGAGTATGACACATGTGGGGGGGGGACACAATCGACGGGGACGGATGTTTGGATATCGCGAGCCCATGAGCCCACAGATGGCAACAGTGGAACTGAGATCCCCACCCATGGGCAGTTGCCACTGCGCCTTCACAGCCTAGGACGGGGCTGTGCTTGGGGCTGTGTAGAATGGGCAGCAGGCACACCCGTGAGTTGTGCCACCCGAGCCTCAAGCTGGCGTAGGGGTTCAAGCACAGAATGCCTGATCTCGCTACGCACCACAGACCGGACACTTTGGAGGGTGAGTAGATGGTCTCCTCCAGCCACGCTTGCAGAGGGGGGGACGAGCCCCATCCCCCCGCAGTGCTTCCACCCGAAGGTGGCACAGGGCCACCGGAGGAGGTTCTGGCCTGGGCACTAGTGCCAGGTGCACTTGCCAGCTGAGGTGGGAGAGGTGGGTCTGCCTTCCCTGTTGTCCTATGTTTAGCAATATTTTATGACATTTTGGGTTAGTAACAAACAATACCATTCAAAATTTGTTGTAACAGCATGCATCAGTATTCCCATTAACCAAACACCCATGAATTTCAAACATTGAACAGCAAGCATAACACATGCATATTTTGAACAACAGTACACAATCCAACAGCATGCAGGGTTGATTGATGGCAACAGGCCATCAGGTTTGGATATGTGAACAGGGCACATGCAGCAACGTACATGCAAATATGTTTGAACCAACAGGACAAATGTGCATAGGAATTAATTGTGAATACACATACCCAGCTTGTTGTGGAATGGCATTATTTGTGAATATAGGGTAGGGTGAAGAAATATTTCATTAACAACTTCAACTACCTATACATATGCTGTACATCTCTAGTAGCTGCAGATATATATACCCTACAGGTCTTAGTATAGTTTCCTATATGTAACCTTAGGAATGTTGGTGATGGGACTGTTACTGCTACATTAATATACATTGCATTTTTATTCATACACGTTCATATCTGGCTGTGTTCAGGTACAGCATCCTGCAACATTTCATTTATATGGCTCTAGACAACTGTGGATGTTCATTATTTCATACAACCATACTATCTCCATATTGCAAGGGTACAGCAACATATCCAAATTGTGGGACAGACACATTCCAGCTTCAGTACTTTATTTCAAACATTTCACTGTTTGGTTGTGGCTGTCTCATTCATTTCATTATGTACTGACTGCAGTATAATTTATTCAGAAGTTATAACAGCTTTCTTGGTTGATTCATACCTTGTTCTCACACTCTCACTTGTTTTATTTTTACAGTTCAAGATGGTACTTTATTCTAGGCATTATTAACATGTCATACTTGGTTACAACAATCCTTTCCAACAGACTCACTTGTTTCATATGGCAGATTTTCAAAGGGGATGTATTTGACACATGTCTATTGTCTTTAGCTTGTTTACCACTAATTTTCAGGCTGCAGCAGGTTATCTGATATTACAATACAGGTGGGAAATCTCTATTTCAGACTTGTTTAATTTTTATTTCTGAATTACAGGCTGCATCACTTATCTAATCATACAGTACTAGCAGAATCTTTCTTCTAGTCTTATTTGAACTTTATTAATATGTAACTACACTGAACTCTTTTACAAGCTGTCTCACTTATATTGTATAACAATTACAGAAAAATAATTACTAACCTGCCTGGTGACGCAACCGATCCAGTCTATCAACATAGGCTCACCGATTTGCAGAATGCACACCTGCAGCTGTAATATAAATGAAGTAATATTGGAACATACATCTCCATAATATCAGCTAGGATAATTCCTTACATACATAATTACATGGATACTTACTCAGTAGCGGGGCGTTGGGCATTTGCCGGGCCTCCTGGATCCAACGGTTCAGTTGGTCCTGCTTTCGTCTCTTCAGGTCTGCATGGTGGTGACGGACCTGTTCACCAGTCCTTGGTGTGCCTGCGGCACTGGTGAGATCATGTGCCAACCGGTTCCACGCCTCTGCCTTGTACACTCCCCACAGAACCTGGCCCTGCATGAGTTGAGCCTCATGAACGTGGACTAGGAGCCAAACATGTATTTGGACTCCTCAACACCCCACCTCTGTGCTCAGAAGCGACTACCCTCTCCTACACCTGCCATCCTGACTGCAAATAGGTTCCACAATCAGTTATGCTGTGTATTCCCGCCTATGGGGCTTCTATATGCCGTTTTTCACTTATCTGTGATTGGCCATTTTGGAAATGTATCAGCTTGAAAAAACCTGCTTTGTCATGCTTCTATTTCCATTCATTCCTATATATATGCTAATACTGCATTTTTCAGTACAGCTGTCATGGCTTAGTGGTTCAGTACTTTGACTATGATGCACAGTATCCTGGGTTCGAGCCTGGGCATTGCTTTTTTTTATTTTACTACTGTCTAGACAGGCTAGGAGGTGTGTCTGTTTAAAGGCAGCTTTGATACAGGTTGCTCAACGTTGCCCACCGGTAAGCCGGTTGGCGTGCTGTGCAGCTCCGTGCAAATGGGTTAGGCTGGTTAACGCATTATTTGGCTATGAGCACGCATATTAAGCTGTGAGAAATGTTGCGCAACTACGGGCACACAGTTTCAGTGTGTTAAAGCGCTGCTCAACTCCGGGCACTCATATTACACCTGTTAAACCACTGGTCACCTACGGGCAAACATACTCAGCTTGTTAGAGCGCTGCTCAGCTATGGGCACTTATAAAATACTTTTTTTTTATTGTGTCAGATTTCTTCATAAAAACATGGCCCATTTCATTACATTTTACTTAAATTATAGTTTTATATATATATATATATATATATATATATATATATATATATATATATATATATATATGTCAGGGGATTGTTTCGTGCTTATTTCACTAAAAATAAAAATGATGTTGTTGGGGCTCGAACCGTGACTACCTCCTCTTTGGCCGACGTCTCTACCGCTATGCTATTGCTACTTGGCTTATTTTGCATATTTAGATCTCATATGCTTTTTCAATGACTGCTAACTGTGGCTGAGTGAAGGGCACAGTCGCGCAAACAAGCGCAATTACGGTCAAACATTTTTGAAATTATAAAAAAAAATTAAAATGTTCATTTTTACGTTTTACATTTCAGTTGGGTTTATAGTCTGTGGGGGCATGTGTGGTGTTGTGTTTCTTGACATTTCCGCGGACACGCTCGTGGGAGTTTCCTTTCGGGACTGTAATTCTTCTGGGGGGCGTGTCCCTTTGCAGGACTCACCATGCGGACACGCCCCCTACTTTGCTACACGGACTGTGTTAGCCTAGGGTGTAATTCAGCATGCCCTCATGAATATGCATGACATGCTGACATCACCCCATTTAAATGCAGCCTCCGTGTAAGACTTGCTAACTCTTACACGGAGGCTTCATGAATCCTGCCCATAGTTTTATTAAAAACTGTTTGAAGACGTGCCAATGTGTGTTGCAGTAATGGGAATTTGAACATAGAATGGCAACATAATGCAGGTTAAAACTAGAATAAGCTTAATCTGCCTATGAAAATGACAACTGTCAAATGGATGAAGTGGAGTTAAGAAAAACATTTACTATGAATCAAATATCTAAATGCTGACACATTTTTAAAATGCAAAATACCTTGTTGCAAATTTGTCTTGCAACATGTCAATCATAGAAACTAATCCAAACAGCTGAATGGAATCCAATAAAAATCAAGTAAATATCAGTAAAACAAAGTATTCAGAATGTTGCATAAAAACAGCTTTAATGTGCAAAACTTTCAAGTAAATCATTCTTTCTCAGTGCCATACATCAATAAAACATAGATAGCATTTAAAAAGAACTAAGATCCAAAAGAAATATTAATCAAGTCACATGAATGATACGCTCATTAAAATCACAAAACCCAGAAATTTAACATTATTTTTTTATACAAAAGAGAGAAATTTGAAACAAAGGCTACGTTATAAAGATTTCATTTCAAGTTGTCCAAAAGTATTAAATAATAAGAATGGGACCAAATCATGTTATAATTGTCAGTAATGTGACTTTATAAATGTAGATACTAAATTTATACATCCTGCGTTCCTGTCACTGACAAAAAATCATTTTTAGGGCATCACTGACATGCTACACTGAAAACATTGTTTATTTTACAAATTATGTGAAAAGTACTAGTTTTCATATAGGAAAAAATAATTGTAAATTAAAAGAATGAATATGTTCGCACTTATCTGAGATATGGAGATGTGTTGACACCAATGCATTATTTAAACATTTTGAATTAAAGGGGAAAGAACATATGTTTAAATTCAGGGTTATTCAAAATATCTGTAGAGGTAAACGTTGAGGTGATTTAACTTTGTTTACTGAATTAGCAGAATATAAATGGATGAATTTCTTTAGGGATGACTGGACACCAGATCTTAATGTGAAGAATAGTGTCACACCAGTGTTAAAATTGAAACAACATTTATTTTAAATTTCCAAGCTTTTTAATTTTAATGAGTGTGTCATGTGACTTGATTAATGTATTTCTATTGGATATTAGTTCTTGTTTAAATGTTAACTATGTTTTATTGATGTATTGCATTGAGAAAGAATAATTTCAAAAGCTTTGCACATTAAAGATTTTTTTATGCAACATTAGGAATTGTTTATTTTATTGTCTTACAAAATATAGTAGAAAAAATATAATGTGTAAATATACCTGCCCCAAATCTAATTATATTCAAAACTGAAATTTTTGCAGGTACCAGCAGTTTTACACATCTTGAAAATGTATTATTAATGTATAACTATTAATGAATGCAAACATACTTAGGAAGATGGAAGGTTTCTATAATGTCTCCAATGATCCCTCTGCTCCTGGAACCCTTTTTGAAACAAGGTGATCTTTTTCTTTTGCATTGTCCTATAAACAAGTGTTCGTAGTTTCTTTACATATTAACTGTAATAAGATGTCAGAGTCTGGATTCTACGTTTTGGGACAGAGTGTCTGCTTTTAGGTTGGCCAGAATAACATTGTCTAGTTTAATCTTTTTATTTAGACATTATTACAAATACATAAATCCGTTTGTATCCTATAACATCCAACAATAAATCACTTAGTTAACATATCAGAAACACCTTTTTTAATTTTTAATTTATGTCAGATCTTTTTATTCTGTGGATCTTGTTCAGTCATACCTACGTATGTATGCATTTAGAACTGTGCTTAGATATTTTTTAGTCCACTTAAGACTGTTAATTTAACTACTTTATCTATCACTTTGTGATGTAGAATGTGCTTATTTGTGGTCATTTTCTCTGTCCATCTGTTTATATGCAAATAGGCAAATCTATATTAAGAAGCATTTTTAATGAAAACTGAAAACTTGCAGTAGTTGTACTACATACCTATATATATATATATATATATATATATATATATATATATATATATATATACATATACATACATATATGTGTATATATATATATATATATATATATATATATATATATATATATATATGCAATTACTGCACTGTGTATATACATATATAGATTGCTATAATCTCAGTGCTTGCGATACCTACCCCTTATATAATAATGGCAAGGTAATGTAACAAAGTAGAATCATAAGCATAACAGTCCCTGTATATATAATAATACTTTGTTTCTTTAAATGGATTTTATATGTATTTTATATGCTTCAGTTTTGAAAACAGGTTAATCCTGCTAATAGTAGACATCCTTGAATATGTAACTAAATACATTATACAAGAAAACTTTTTTCTGTTGCATCAAATACTGTTAAAGAATGCAGATCAAAGTGATACAAGACTTGTGCTGAGCATAACAAGTTCTGCATGTTCTGTCCAATTACAGAGATATGTGGTGAGCAGAAGTAAAAAGAGACAATACATGTATTTATCATTTATTGGCCAGGTTCATCTTATTACGCTAGTAGCACCTTTTAAGGGGAGACCCAAGGTGGTAGTTATACCACTAGTGGAAATTTAGCCAGGGCATCACTGGTAGGTGCCATGGGATCTTTTATATCCACCTGAGCTACCAACAGTTTGATATCTCATCTGAAAGACAGCACACTCAGGAGTGAAGTACCCCCCTTCTGCTGCACTGCACAGTCAGCAGTCAATCTACCTGGTGAGGGCATAGAACCCACAGCCATCTGCAACAAAGATGAGAGTGCTACCTGTTGCACCATTGACACTAAAAGACACTGACAATACATGACAATTCCATTTACATATGCTTCACTGTTAATCATTGTATATATATCACTTTAGTTCACTATAAAAACTAATAAAGTAAGTGATAATTTATATTATATATTTTGCTTCCTGACTGTAGTTTGAGAGTGCATTCCAGATTGCCTCATATACGAGAAAGTAATTAGATATATGTGGTGATAGTTTTTTTTTTTTATAATAATTTTTTTCCAGTAATAAAGCAACTTTATTGCCAACAACAAAATTTTATATAATATAATATCATGAGAAATATCATCCCCATACTGGAGATTACATGACATCTTATACTTGTTTCATTTGTTTAGTCCATTTTAAACACCTTTTTATTTTAATCCTCATGTATTACCTCAACCTTCATACACATGAGATATTGCATACATACTATAGAAACAAAACTGAGTAACATTAAAACAAATTACATGCACTCAGTCCTAAAATCGCTTAGTAACTGCCACCAGTTATGTCTACATATTTCTTCATTGCTCCACATAATCTTTTTCATCACACATCTACAAATCTATACAGTCATCATACATCACAGGGTAAAAACACTTTCCTACAAGTAATTCATTATTTCTTCTAAACATCTGACTGACGTATTGCATAAACCAGTTTAATTTATCCATCAATCTAAAATTAAATCAAATTCTCTTTACCTTCATAGCTGGGGTTATTAAGCTCTCCCCAGTAAATACAGAACTTTAAACAAAAATGTTTATCTGACTGGCTTTTCGGTATTATTTTTCTAATTAAATCAATCCCTCCTTTAAATCATGCTTTTGTCTCTTTGAAGTCCTTAGCAACATAAAAGTAATTGTTATTCGTAATGTGGTCATGTGGCCCATCTAATTTCTTTCTATATGGGGTCTTTATTCTCCTTACAAATAGTTTATTTACATTTCTTTTCCTGCCATATCAACATGGAATGTCAGTTCTAGTCCCCGGAGATTTTAACAGACTTCCAGATTCTCCATAATCTTATTTCACATTCCTCATTTTGACATGATTCTAACTGGATTCCTATTGCTCTTCCTTGCTACCACTTTTTCTATTATCTCCTTAATCATTTCCATTACTTCAATAATAGTAGGCTTGTCTGTGTTTTTCCACTTTCTTGTAATGTTTTTTGAGTCACTATCATGATCAAAGCAATCAGTGGTTTTACATTCCCCTTCACAGTTAAAAAGGATCCAAGTCAAAAAATAAGCTATTTTTCTCTCTTTATCACATCCCCCATAATTTTTTTTAACTGGGCTTGTTAGACCTATTAATTTTGTCAGACTTTCCCATAATATGCATCCATGTCCCTCTTACCTCTTTACAGCATCTTCAGCATGTATGATCAGCTCTATCATAGAAAATTATACATTCATTGGAGGCTATAAAAATACTTATGGAGATACTCCCATACAAAAATACAAAATGTCCTAGCTTTTGTGGCTTCTTTGGGTGTAAACAAACTTTTTCCCACTGTTTTTCTGAAAGAGGTATCCCTAAGGCTTCACTCAATTTTTTTTTCTAAAAGTCTCTATTTGTTTCCTTAAGTTATTAAGTAAAATCTTATAAGCTCTGCCTATGATCCTACTTTTAATTGGAAAATTGGATCTGGTGGCCAAAATTACATCAACTATATCATTCCCTGACATTTTCATATTTTTCTGTTCCCATTTTTTCCTTAAGAATCCTTGCATTCCTAGCAGTGAAGATGGCTTTGAGAGGCCCAAAAGGGGAAATATAGCAAAGGAGGGTAGATTTTTGAAGAAAGTTATGAAAACATTTGTCATGGAAGATGTGAATTTAGTAATAGGAGTTCGGAGTGGATGTACTGTACATATTATTTCCCAAGATACAAAAACTGAGCTAGGTTATACAGACTTTACATTTCACAGGAACATATGCATTTAATTGAAGGTCTTGATACGCACCCACTAATTATTTCAGATCATGGGCCAATAATAACTAAAATAAAAACACAGGGTAATGAAATAAAAATGAGACACTGGCACTCTCCCACTATCTGGTGAAAAGAGAGGAATTGAAGGAATGGATAGTGGTGATTATTCAGAAGCTATTAGAGAAGATAACAATTTCTTCTGAAAATATAGCTAGAGTTTGTTTGTGTCTTTCGGCTTTTTCCCGGTTAGGGGTCACCACAGCGGAACTCCGGTCCACTAATGATTGGTAGAAGATTTTTACTTGCCGAGTTACCAGCTCTGATGCACAACCTTCAGCGAAGGTATGCCCCTTCATGCATGTCTCCACACAGAAAACGCTTTAGCTGAGAATCGAACGGATGTCTCACTGTGAGTTGACAATGCTACAGCAGCACCACCACCGCAGTAAAATATAGCGCCACCTTAATTTTAACCCACACAAAATATAGCTAGAGTGTGGGTTAAAATTAAGGTGGAGTTTACCAATGGGGGAAATCAAAGAAAGAGAAATATGATTAAGAAGTAACAATAATTATTTAGAAGGACTGACAAATGTTAAAGTACTGGAGAATAGGGGGACTCTCACATAACAAGAAGAGGATCAATTGCAGAATGCTAAACAGAAAATAAGGGATTTCCTTGATAATATACACAAGTTTAGAAAGATTGCTGTGCTTTTAGCACAACAACTCTGACAACAAAAAGTAGAAATGGCTGTCACCAAGCTTAGGGAGCCTATAACAAGGAAGGTAACAAAAGATCCTGTAGAGGTATTAGAAATATTTCAGAAATTCTATGAAAGTCTGTATAAAGCAGAGAAATATGGAAATCAAGAAAATATACAAATGGAAATGTTTATGGAAGAATTCAATATTTCAAGATTAGAAGTAGATGAGGCTCAATTGCTAACAGGATAGGAGGAGATTAGATAAAAATGGTGATATTATATATAACCAGTCCACAGGAAAGTCCTCAGGAATAGATGGCATTCCTGTGGAAGTTTGGAAGCTAGGAGGGAAAAAACTGATAAAAATCTGGAAGGTTTTGTTTAACAGTATTTTAAGAGGAGGAGAAGTACCGACATCCTGGAAGAAAGCAGTGGTAGTTGTAAAACCTAACAAGAGTAAATATCCACCAGATCCAGATTCATACAGGCCCATTTCAATACTAAACTATAATTATAAAGTGTTTATGTCTATAATGGCTAAAAGAATGGCAAAAGTGATGCCAACATTGACAGATCTGGATCAATGTAGTTTTGTAGAGAGGAGGCAAATATTTGACAACATTAACAGAACACCGATGATCCAGAGGGAAGCAGAATGTAAGAAAATACCACTGTTGTTGGTGGGTCTTGATGCAGAAAAAGCATTTGACAGAGTAAGCTGGGACTTTATGAGCAGGGCAATGGAAGCATTTTAATTTCCTGATAAAATTAATAAGGTTAATAAAGCTTTTGCATTTCCTGATAAAATTATAAGGTTGATTAGGAGGATATATGAGGGATTGGAGGTGAAAATTAAAGTGAGTGGGGTCTTCCCTGATAATTTCTGCTTGAGTGGAGGAATCAGGCAGGGGTGTCCTCTTTCCCCTTTGTTATTTGCATTATAGTTAGAACCACTGGCAAAGAAAATAAGGGACTCAGAAATTCAAGAATATGGTTGATATCATAGTAAAAAAAAACTGGCTGTATTTGCAGATGATATTATTTTATACCTGACAAAAGCAGAAAGGGACACTACAGTGTTGTGGAACATTTTGAGACAGTTTCATATCTTTTGAGGATACAAAATTAATGAAGCTAAAATAAAGACAATAGCGGTGAATTATGCACCCACACACAAACTGATTCAGCAATATCAATATTTATGGGGACATGATAAAATGAAGTATTTAGGAATATGGATTAAAATTATTCTGGTGTGGCAGCCAAGGGTATGAGGGAACAGACTAAACAAAACATAATAAAAAATATGAGAAAATGGTTGCTCTGTTATATGGATATGGATATTAAGATACAAGCAATTAAAACGTCTTTAGTCCCTTTAGACTTATAGACAGGTCAGGCATATTTTTATCATTCAGAGGAGAAGTTGTGGATAGCAATTAATAAAGAGTTGAAGGATTTCATTTGGGAGGGAAAGACAGCAAGAGTCAAGTGGGATAAGCTGATTCTACCAGTAGAACAGGGCAGATTGGGATTACCAATTTGAAGGGGTATTTCAGAGCAACACAGTTAAGGTTCCTATACATTGCACAAGCAGAAAACTATAATTCAAAGTGGAAAGGGATGATGACAAAACATGGGAGGAAGCTCAAGAAACAAGGAGAGACGGGGATTTTGGATGCAGAGCTTTAAGGAGAATAACAATAATACAGAATATTATATTCATAAAGTAGCAGAAAGTATTCTAAGAGCTAAGCCAGCACAGGAATGGAGAAAGGGGATTCTTCCGATATGGATGACTGCAATTAGGGATACAGATAATAGGCAAGAGGGGTCTGGAATTTATTGGAGAAAACTTGGCAAAGAAGCCAAGGTATTGGAAAGAAATAAATAGAGAGGGAAAGGTAATAGAATGGGAAGATGACAAAAGTTTATTTGGACTGCAGGTTAGAGACTGCCTTCCCTATAAAGGATTGATATCAGAGTATAGGCAAAGAGAAAGAAATAAGGGGGTCTTAAATGAAAGATCAGCACTGGTAGAGTGTTTAGTAGAATCTAGAACAGAAGCTGCCAATAAAATAAGGAATAATTAGTAAAGCATATAAAATACTGCATGATAACTATAAGAATCAATCAAAGGAGGTTAGAAAGGATTGGGAATATAGACAGGATAAGCAATTCACAAAGAGACAATGGGGGAATATATGTATGGCTCCCAAATATGCAACAAAATGTAGAAGATTTAGGATTTTTTGCTTGGAAATGTTTACGTAGATATTTTTATACTCCAGGTAGACTCCAAAGAATTTTTCCTCAGGTAGACAGTAAATGCTGGAGATGTGACGGGGAAGAAAGAGGCAATTGGGAACATATTTCCTGGGAGTGTAATGAGTTGGCAGATTTTAAGGATTCCCTGCAGACTGCTCTTTTGGAGAAGCTGGTTGGGCAGATTGGTGTAACTAGGGAAATGATTTTTCTGAGCTATGATACAGAATTGGAATTGCCGCCCTAGACACAGTAAGTCCTTGATGAGTCTAATTATGGTGGCTGCCAAAAAAGCAATTACTATGAAATGGAAATCAAAATCTAAACCTATAGTTTGATTACTTTTATAGAAATGTAAATTTGCCTATATCACAAGTGCAAATTCAATAAAGGTGTTTAAAAAAGAATGTTTGTATTCCTTCTATCAGCAAGCTAACACTTTAAATCAAATTTCTCTCTGATTTTTCCCATACCAAAAGCTTACCCTGCTCATGCAACTGTTACCAATACCTAGGCGCATTTCTCTTTCATCTCGATCTTAGTGTTACTAAATTTCTTCCTTACCTCGGATTTATTTTCTGGAAACCTATAGGCTGCAACTCCCAGTACCTATTAATCAGTCCCTGCTTTTTCACTATGTTCCTCATAATTATAGTACTCAGCTTCTTTACCTTTGTTTGTATTTCCTGCACCCAAATCCCTATATTTTTCCACTTGTGATTCTAATCACCTTGCAATTTAACCATTCTCTTTCACTGAGAATTATATTCTCTGTCTTGATGTAAAAGCTCAGCTAACTTGAGTTGCTTCTAAATATCTCCCTAGATCAGGCATGCCCATACCACCCTGTTCACAAGGCAGAAAAAGTGTTTTCTGTCCCACTCTTACCTTCTTCCCTTCCCATATAATGATTTTAATTTCCGTTTCCATACTTTTCAAAAAAAAAAAAAAATTCACTGCTTCCGTGGAATAGGCTTACACAACGTATAATACTAATGGTGCACGATCCATTTTCAGAGACATAATTGTACTGTTCAAATCCAAATACATTAGTTTCCATGTTCTAAGATATTTCAATATATTTCTACTTTCTTCCCACATTCTGTCTGTCCTGCTTTTTAAATGTCCAATTCCAGTCTTACCCCAAAATATCTCATCTGAATATATCCAAAAAGTTGTAGGTAATCTTGTACCAAATTAAAAGAGGTATGTAATTCAACACTATGGCTTGAGCTTTATGGGTTTTAATCTTGTATCCCACCATTTTACCAAACTGCCAAAGCACTTGAAATAATTGAGGGATATTTCTCTTGGGGATTGATATGTATACTGTGACATCATCTGCAAATGATGCTACTTTCTGTCTTACCCTATACCAATCATAACCCTCTAAGTTAGACCTTCTAATTGCCAGAGTTAGTGGTTCTATGTAATGTGCAAATAATAGTAATGGTGACAAGAGGCATCCTTGTCAAGGGCTCCTGCTAAGTATGAACGTTTCTGACATTCTACTCATAACTTTGAATCAAGCTTCCAAGTCTCTATATTTATTATTCATCATGTATCCATGTATCATCCAGTCCTATCTTCTTTAATATTTTCCACATAAATGCCCAGCTAACCTTAGCAAAGGCTGTTTCTGCATCTAATCCCCTTAATAACAAAAGTCTGTTATGATCCTATGCATGCTTCTGGATCATCATGGTCATATTAATGTTAACAAATATTTGTATTCCCTTTATGAACCCACACTAGTCATAATATATTATTCTGGGTAATATTTCAGCTAATCGTCCTGCTATTATGTACATAAATGCCTTACAATCATGGTTCACTATTAAAATCAGTGTATACAAACCTGGCTCTGTTAGGTATTTATTTTCCTTTCGTATAACCAAACTTATTGTGGAGTGCCACAGTAGTGGAATTGGCTCTCCTTTTATGATTGCATTAAAAAGTTTATGCCACAATGTTACTATCTGCCCTTTTTTTATTCTCCATACCTCCAGCGAATACCATCTAGTCCTGGTGTTTTCCCAGAGGCCTGCCATTATGGAGCACTCTTGATTTCATCTACTTCGATTTCTGGCATAAATATTTTTTCATTTTCTTCAGTTGTTAGCTCTGTGAGTCTTACCCTTCTCAGCCACTCATCTTTTCCTTGATCCTCCTGTTCCTCACCTCCCTGTGCCTAATATAAGGTCAGTAGTATTTCCTGAAACCTTCTGTAATGTGTCTACTCTTCACCTCCACCTCCCCAGTTATAGGATCCTTTAATTTTTTCCCATTGCTTTTCATTGTCCATTGTCATAATTTTTGTGCTGAATATTTTATGTTTCTAGTTGTGACATCAAATCTTTGCATTACCAATACCCTTATCTTAGCTTCATAAATTAAATCCAAATGGTCACCTGTCGCCTTCTGGGCTTCCCTCACTTTCCTGTCTTGATCTGAGGAGTCTTGCCTTACTTTGTTCTGAAGTTTCTTTAACTTTAATTTGACTTACTGAAAGTTTTCACTACTCATTTCCCATTCTTCTCTAGCTCTACTAGTTACCATAATTGTAAAATGAACTCAAAGTTCTTCCAGCCTGTAGCATATTTCTGCATTTCCCTCCATCATAGAATTGCTTAAGCCTTCCAGACTTTTCTCTATCCATTCTCTACATCCATTTTAAGAAGATGCATAGGAAATCAACAATGTTTATCCTCCCTCCTGCTCTCTTAGAAAGATCGCATTTCTACTGGAGCATGATCTGATACAATTATTTTGGGTTTTACTGCCAAGGAAATGCTCAATAAGTATCCTTCATTTATGTAAATCCTATTCAATCTGGCCCATGACTTATATTGACTGGAATAAAATGTAAATTCCCTGGATTGTCTCCCTTCACCCATTATGTTCTTGAATACAAATTGTTTCATATACTTTGTTAATAACCAAGTTTTTCCACTTCATTTTACTGCCCTGAGACAGCCCAGTACATCTAGCGGGTGATATATTGTCTCCTGCTAATTCCTGCAGCTTCTAAAAGTAATATATCCACCATTCACTCCACTTCAAATGCCATTTGCGGATTCATCACCCTCTTCCCAAGAAATGTATACCACTGCAAAACCATGAAAAAGCCAACTGGCTGCCTATAAACAACATGCTGACTTTCTACTTGCCTCACAATTATTGAAATTTATCAAGAATGACACCTTCCCTCCACTAGCTTCCAGATTTTTCAGAGATGCATCAATATATAACCTTAGACTTCTTAACCATTTGTTAATTTTCTGGAATCAAAGCTTAATTTAAGTAATAAATTGCTCTTACTGTACCCTGAATATTATGCTAATCATGAAATTCAAACTGTGGAAGGCTTTCATCCATAAGGAAATATAACAGCATCAACAGAATATGTGTGCAGGGTCCCAAAATGCAATAATTCCCTCCACTGACTCTTAATAACATAATTTCCCGTGTTGAACATTCCCTCAATTGAGGGCTAATCTATTCATCTATTGAAGAGTAAGCAAAATTCCCCAACTTTTCAGTAGATGTTTCTGTATTTATAAAATTCTCAATTTCTTTCACAACGTTATTTTTTTTTCCTTATTAACACTCAAATCAAGTTTTAGTAATGTCTCCATTTTTCCATGTCCGAACAGCTCTTCCTGACCATTCAATTACACTTATCTTTGCTGCCCTACCCTAAAAGATAGCAATGATGGCTACATACCTGAATTAGTTCTAACAAGTATATGGATTTCCCTAGTGAAGCTTGTAGTTCAAGTCAACAAATAAGTCCATTTCCAGGTTCCACAGCTGCAGTGTGTATTTTACATTTTACTAGTGAAGAGGACTGAAGACCTACACTCCCTTTCACAATATGTTCACATATAGACATGTCTTTCCTCAAAGTCCCTGAGTATTATTTCTTGGTGCAAAGTAGAAACCAGCAATAAGCTACATCCTCGACAATTGTACCCTTAAACACCTCTACTGACCCATTTAACTGTACTAACCCTCAGTATTTTGGTCCCAGAAAATATCATATTCCACTATAACATAAATACCAATTATTATAGTTCCTATTTGTTTTTTTAATAAACTGTCTATAGGTGACCTGTTCACTAGTCTCTAGTTCAAAAACACTGAGTGTGTTCATGCATTTCTATGTTCACAGTTTGCTCCTTTCTCTCTATTAGTCATGTGAAGTAGCTAGTTATATGCCTTCCTCTGTGTTTCATTCACTTGCTGTAATTCTTTCTTCGTCTCCTTTACTGTGTTGCCTCATTTGCCTCTGCTTTTCTATCATTTTCTGTGTAAACATGGGAAATGACTTTATGAACATCCATATTCTAGAAGCTCTCTCTCCACACTCATTTTCTCATTCTCTTTACTTCTTGCCTTTCCATTTTCTTAATCATCAGCTTCAATTTTGTTCTGATATTCCCATAAATCTTCTAGGGCTACCTCCAGATCCATATATGTTTTCACTCCTGACTTATAAAAGGCATAGAGGATCAGAGTGTACTTAAGGAATACCCTGATCCCTAGTTGTTTACATAATCTAATGACAAGAAGATACTAATTTATTTTCTCTGTCATTAACTGCGAGTAATCATTTTCCACATATACCCAAGTCAAACCAATTTTCAGGTCATTTCCTTCTTCCAGAACTCCTCCAGTAACTCTTCTTTTTGATAAAAGGACTGCCATTTTATACGTATCAGTTCTAGTATCTTTTTAAGAAATGCTCCCAGTAAATATACTCTGTGGCCTTTCTAGTAAAATGCCTTGTGCTGCCGCTCCAGTCCATTCAGCAAGCTGCTGTTTCATACAGTCAATGCAATTGGGGCCTTCTGTTTTCTCCTAGAGTACTACAAATCCTAAGTTCTCCCCTTGAGATAGATCTTTCAGCTCAACTAATTTAGAACTTATTTTTTCTTGCTGTTATTCATATTCCACCATTATCTCTTTAGTCTGGTACTGTTCCTTTTAACATTGCAGGATTTCTTCTTCATGCCTGCTAGATGTTTCTTCAAGCTCCATTACTTTCTGGTTTGCTTCTTTCATTTATTCTTCTAGTGGTTTGCTTATTTTAAAAACCTCTCCTTATATATCTTATCAATTTTCTCTTCTAGTGCTGAACTGGTCACATTCTGAATAGTATTTACTGAATCTCGGGCCTCTGTCTCTAATCCCAATTCTGAGTCAGGAGTTAGAGCTTCAGCTTTCTTATCTCAACCTTCTGTTTCCTTGCGCTGTCCTGGAACTTCTTGTCCCCAGTGGTATTCATGAGAGATTATATCAAGATTGTAACCAAGCCTTCCCTTGCAAACACTTGGGTGCTTTTATAAAGTTTTACTTAAATATGAGGTAGACCAAGTAAATCTTGGCATCCCGCCATACCAGACATCTATGATAACAAATTCTTCGTATTTATTTCATCTGAATTTATGATAAACTCAATTAATTTTTTTTTTACAAACAAACCAGCAATATTTACCATTAATCATGTTTCAGTATTTTACACAAGTAAAGTTGGAGATGGGTTCACACACACACACACACACACACACACACACACACACACACACACACACACACACACACACACACGCACGCCACACATACACCTTTGTTCAAGTGTTGGTGGATGGAGTCAGTAAAGGCAAGGAGAGCTGTACTAGTACTGTGCTTTGGTCGGAAACCATGCTGAGAGTTGGAAAGTAGGTTGTTGAGAAGGAAGTAGTTTAAGAGTTGGTTGTGGATGCATTTCTGTAGGATTTTTGTGAGGGGGAGAGTATTGCTATGGGGAGGAAGTTTGTTATTTCTTTGGATGATATGAGATATTTTCCAAATGGGAGGGACATACTGTTCCTTGACAGCGTGGTTAATGAGTATTGAGATGGGATATGCAACTACAGGGGCTGCCAGTTTCAGGAATTTATTAGGAAGATTGTTAGCAGCTGTGCGGCTTGGTTTGAGTTTGGATAAGAGAGTTTTTATGTAGTTAGTTTGTATAGTTGTGAAGAAGAGGGGATTGTGATTGAGTATAGTGGTGCTAGAGATGGTAAGTGGCTGAGCTGGTTGGTTGTCCAGAAGAGAGGGTACTGCGCTAATGAACTGGGTGTTAAACTGGGTAGTTATGGGGACGGTGTTATCAGAGGAGGTTGGGGGGGGGGGTTTGACCTGGGTTTAAGAGTTGGTTGATACAATGCCAGAAATTGTTTGGGTTATTTTGTTTTTTTTTGCTGACAGGATAGGAAGTATGCTTGTTTATCACTTTTAAATTGTTTTTTGTTAAGTTTCTTAGCTATTGATAGTTGGTTAGGTCTGATTTTTTTTCTAGTTGTATGATATTTTGGCCAGGCATTGTCTCTGCTTCGCATTAGTAATTTGGTACTTTTGGACAGCCATGGGAGAGGTTTGGCCCTAGCACAAAGTTTTCTGGTGGTGGCCAGTTTATTGAGAGTAGTAAGGAAGGTTTTGTTGAATTACTGAACTGCATCATCTAATGGTAGGTATTTGAGAGGGGCCCAGTTATATTGCTGTAGAAGTATGTGGAAAGTAGTGAGGAAGAAATGTTTTTTGGTGGTAATGTGTTTGTAAACAATGTTACTTTCTGGGCAAATACGTTTTTTATAAAGAAATGTTGGGTAGTGGTCACTGAGGGTGTCTGGTATGCATCCTGCTAAGTGACCTTGCTTGGGTTTGTTGGTTAGGATCCAGTGTAAAGTAGAGTGCTTGTTGGAGTGTTTATCGATACGTGTTGGGCAGTTTATGGGCTGCGTGAAGGAATAGAGATTAATAAAGTTGGATGGGTTGTTAGAAGTACAAGATAGCCAATCAAGGTTGAAGTCACCAAGAGTAAAGGTTTCTTGGGTGAATTCAGTGGATGCCCAGGACTTTAGGTGTTTGATACTGGGGAGGTTGTTACTAGGAGGGAGGTAGGTGGCTATTATAACTATTCCTTTATTGGGGTTGATTTCAAGGTGGGTGAGTAATAATTTAGAGTTAGGAATAGTGGGAGGTGAGTGGTTCAGTTGGGTTATTTTGAGGGTATTTTTAAACATTACTGCAATACCTCCGCCACATTTGTTGAGCCTATCCATTCATATAACATTGTAGCCTGGTGTTAGAATTTCTGCATCCTTAATGTGGGGCTTTAGCCAGGTTTCAGTTAATACTACTATATCTGGTATAGTGGGATAGTGTAGCATGTAGGTCACTGGTCTTATTTAGGATGCTACAGAGGTTGAAATTTAAAAGGAGTGGGTCTGAGGTGGACGATTTTTGGAAGGGAGGGAGGGGGTGTGAGTGAGAATAGGTTGGAGAGGTTGTGGAGTATGTGGAAGTTAGTGTGTGCTGTGGTTTGCAGCTTATGGGTCCTGGATTGGAGTGGATCTCAGCTTGTTGTGAGTGATGGAGTGAAGTAGATGGAAGTAAGTTTGTTTATAGTTGCGAGGTATGTTGGAAATGAGGCTTTGGCTTGGTGGGTGTGTAGGAGTTTGAAGGGTGAGAGAAGAGAGGTTGAGTGAGTGAAGAAGTGAGGGTCTATGTTACTGTATGATTGGTATAGATGGGAGGGGCAGGAGCATGGTAGAGTGGGTGATTTGAAATGTGTGTCTAGGTGTGAGTTTAAGGATGTAAAGTTGTAGGATAGAAATAGGAGTTTGAGAAGGAGGGTATAGGTGAGAATGGGTTTAAGGTAGTTCATTGCGGTGTGTACTGTTGAACAATGTGTGTTGGGGTCAGTAAGGAGACAGGCAGATGTGAGTGTCCTACATCCTTTTTATCTGAATGTGCATGCTGATACAGTTGATGTTGTTTTATCAGCTGTGTATGTTTGTAGGGGGAGACTGTGACACATGTCCCTTTCACACGAGCACCCCCCAACCCTTGATGTGTGGGTGTCATGTGGATACTCTGTTCTAGGTGTTTGGAAGGTATGTTAGGTCTGTAGCAGGTAGCTGGACATACTGCTGCATGTGTAGCAGGCTGCAGCTGCTGCATTCTGGCCAGGAGTCAGACTAGGGATTGTGAAGACATAGGGGGACAGCAAGCTGTTACTGTCAGTGAGAGACACAGCATGGCCTGGATGACGGTACCCATAACAGTCCAAGTGAAGCATGTGCCTCTGGTACATATGTTACATAATAGTGCCATCCAGAGAGTGTTATGTGACATTTAGAATACATATTCATAATTGGGAAATGTGTCCCACCCTGCAGGCCTTTAACGTGCTACTGTGGGTGGCAGTGACTGCGGTGGGAGCAACCAGTTTTGCTGGACATTGCATGGCTCAGTGATTCCTATGTTGTATTGACATGCATGTAGTTGTTGTGCCACAGACTGGGCTGTGGGCCAGGACTGTGGGTGCCCAGATGTGACACATACTAGGAATGTAACAGATAGATGATATGTAATATATTAATAATATATATTATATATTAATAATAATACCCACGGTAGTGGTGCTGCGGTAGCGTTGTCGCCTCACAGCAAGACGTTGTCCTGTTTGATTCTCAGCTAGAGCGTCTTCTGCATGGAGGCATGTGTGAATGGGTGTGCCTTCGTTAAAAGTTGTGCATCAGGGCTGGTAACTCGGCACATAAAAATCCACTACCAAACATTAGCGGACCGGAGGTCCGCTGTGGCGACCCCTAACCGGGATAAGCCGAAAGACACAACAACATATTAATAATAATAATATATTATATATAACACAGTAATATATTATCATATTATATAATGATAATATATATTATATGATATATTACTAATAATATATGATAGTATGGCAGGTGTATTTGTAAGACATATATCAATGCATACAGCGTGTTACACATGATTGGCATGGACACGTGTATTCAGATGGGTATGACATGTGACACGGAGCTGTCTGTCATGGTTTGTAACCCCAATCCGCACTACATTGCCAGAGCACAGAATAGGTTTTATGACAACCCTGACATAAGTAGGGGGCATAACTGTCTGTGCAGTTGTCAGCTCTACCTGATATTGTAGTCCTCCCGTACATCCAGCAGCATTTCTTTCTCTGTGTACTGGTTTGTTATCTGCATCAGAGGCCCAAGTACACTGTAATTTGTCCCAGTATATATAGGAATAGTGTGTCACTGACAATCAGGATATGTTTGTAAAAACACTACTTGTTTTCCAGAGCTCAGTTGGCCTACTTGTGTAATGCACTATGTTGTAGTTGACAAGGTCCTGGGTGCAATACTTGACAGTGGTGTCTTTTTTCCCTAATGTTACATCACTGTACTACATGATATATTTGGACAAAATGCATTAATTCCACAGAGCTGAGTTGGTGTAGTGGTGCATTTCTCTGACTGTGGTTCAGAAGGTCCTGGGTTCAGTACTTGGCAATGGTGTCTTTTTTCCCTAATATTACATGACTTTACTGCATGATATATTTAAAAAAGCAGCACTGAGTTTCCAGAGCTGATTTCACCTAGTGTTGCATTGCTCTCACTGTAATATACAGGGTCCTGGGCTCAAGACTTGCCAGGGCTGGTTATTTTTTGCTAGGCAGAACACTGTCGAATCAGAGTGATTAAAGCAGTTTTAAGCAGTTTTAAGTGGGTTTGCGTGACGCAACGCAATGCCAAGTGGCACTTAGTCCTGCTTAAACCCTGCGCTATTTCCAAAAAAAGAAAAGAAAAAAGAGGTGATAGGAAAGTGGTGAAATGGGGAAAACAGGGGGAAAGACATTATGAAAGGCAGCTAGGTATGTGCAGGATTGGTGTAGGAAAGGACCATAGCTCTCCATTTCTTGTGCAGCAACAGCTGTGCATGATGTGGACAATTTGGAATTTAGAGCCTCACACCCCACAGAGGGGTGTGGGTGATATAACTTTGCTGATTAATTCATGGGGAAATTGATTAATATCAGTGTACGAAGGTGCAAAATGGAGAGCTATGTATGGGGCGAAATTTTTTTTGAGACAGTTGCCCTTTTTTTCTTTTTTTTTAAGGTGAGAGTGGGATGTTGGGAAAGGGTTGTAGGTACATTTGAGGAGGTAAGTTGGGTAGGAGAGGTTGCATTTGCAGACAAAGACAGACAAGACAGCAGACAGGGATGGTGCAAGACACATGAGGAGGTAAACACCTTGGATGGGGAGGGTAGTTGGGAATCAGAGGACCAAGTGCCCTCAGATAAAAACAGTGGGACTGAGGTCCCCACCCATAGACAGTCACACCTGTCTCTTCATGGCCCTGAAGGTGGCTGTGCTAGGGGGCTGGGTGCTGAGGCCAACCTGCCCCTCCAGGTGCCACCAGTCTGACCTCTATCTGGCACAGGCAGTCATCCAAATCCTGCTGGATGACCCTGTGCATCACACCACATAACTGGTGTTGGATGACAGGGTCCTCTCCATGCCTGTGCCCGGGAGGGATGGCCCCATCCCCTGAGGTGGTTCCACCCGAGGGTGGTGTAGGACCAACAGAGGAGGCAGCTTGAGGTTGGGTCTCAGATGTGCTGGGACCTGGTGCTGTGGCCAGATGAGGCGGGACAGGTGGATCTGCTGGTATCGGCCTACCCAAATATGCTATGGTGTTAAGGTTTGTCAAAGTGTATTGGTTAGTCATGAACAAAACATTTCAACATTAGTTTTAACAGCATGCATTGGTGTTCCAGTTAACCCAGAGCAATAGAATTGAATAGCATTGCATAGCAAATGGAACACATGCATAAGTGGAATAACAGTCATTATTATAACAGCATGATAGTAACAGTTACGGCAACAGGCCAACAACAGTGGAATTTCAACAAGGTATGTTAGTATGCAACCATTGAAATATATGAACAATAATACAACATAAGTCCCAACATTAGAATTTGAGAACAACATACCCGTAGTATATGAATAATAAAGAGTGATGCAGATAAGGGGTGGGCGGAGAGAAAAACATTGCATTAACAACTGTATAGGCTATATTTTTCACAACCGTATCAGTGCTCAATACTCTACAGGTCTGCCCTTACTTTACATCAACCTGTGCCCTATAGCTTCTGTACCACATACATACCTGTGAAGCTGTCGACCTGGAATAGTATGGGCCAAGCTGTGAGAACCATAGGTACATAACTATAGGGGACTTGTACATGTCAGGGTTACATATATGACTAACAAGGTGTACCCTGGACTAATGTTGTGTGAGTGTGCTACTGGCATACTTCAATTGGATTTATATCTGTGTCCAAGTTTATTGGCAATAGTGATCACTAGCCATAACAGTGTAACACTTGAGAGATGTATCGGGAAGAGTGCATAGTGTATATACCTATCCTGCTGTCATTTGTAGGCAAAGGGCTGGACTATCGGCACACATTCAGAGACACACCAGGCATACAGTAGTACATCTGTACACAGTTTATTAGTATACTCTTCATACAGCTAATACAAACATTTCTTTACCTGTAAGCCCTGTGAAGAAAATATCTGTCAACACTACATGACTGTTTCTGCAAATAGTCAGGACTACTTGTCTACAACTATAAATACATCTTAGTACCAGTCCCTGGATTCAAACCGTGGTCTGTGTGTGCAAAAATCAACACCATACCTATTTCGTATCACACTGAGCTATTGGGCCTCTGCTGTTAGCTGTTTGACTGATTTGTGCCTAAAACTCACTTGGTTACAAAGTCTGACCTAGTAATATAAGTAGAGTGTCTCATAAGACTGCAGTGACAGTTGAACATACATGCATGAGATTCATGTATGACAGAGATAGTTGCTGAACTGTGTAATAGTACTTTGAATGCAGGTATACACATTTAACCCCAAGTGGATGTGAATATGTGTGATCTGTAGAGACCATAGCAGGGTGCTGGGTTGCATACCCAACCCATATACATTTGCACATCATATATTTGCAGTCTCCACCTATTACAGTCTCATACTTGCCTACATCAGCATACCTACATTCAGGAATACATATAGCTGAAATGCAAAGGTTAACACAAGACAATCCTGAAGGGAACACACTATAATATTTTACATATTACTATTCAAGGTTCAGATCTTAGTGCAGAACATATATCAAATTGCATTGTATCTTGTTTTACAGCTCTACATCTACACTTTAGCATAACAG
Source organism: Protopterus annectens (assembly GCF_019279795.1). Taxonomy (NCBI): domain Eukaryota; kingdom Metazoa; phylum Chordata; order Ceratodontiformes; family Protopteridae; genus Protopterus; species Protopterus annectens. The sequence continues at coordinate 1,223,505,344 of NC_056744.1, forward strand.
TTCTTTATCAGCCAAACCTCCGTCAGTTCATAGTTTCAATAGCCATATTTGCTGTGGAGCACCTGTACAATTGTATTTCTTCAACAACAGACCAGAAAAAACACAACAGGTGGTGGAAATAACTTTATTGAGAGTGACATGACAAAGTGGTTTATTACATTCAAAATTCTGACTTCAGTTTTACTGCATATCCTGTAGATGATGAATGAATGTCATTTATTACCTTCACAGTTTCAGTCACAGTGTACTTTATTACCAGATCCTTAGTATTAATACAGTACATACTTATGTCATTCCTACACAGTATTACTACAGTATTGGCTTTCTTTCATCAATAGTAGCTTGTTTGATGCCTTCATCAGTATTGCACAGTACCTGACATTACTCATTTATATCAATGTCTGTCTAAGAACACATTTATTGTAGTACACTCACAACACACTATACCTACTGGCAGTAAACAGTGTACTCTTTCTTATTTATTGTACTATATATTGCAAGATAGATCTGTACTCACCACACTGTTGGTGTATCCTCGCTAAGTGCCCGGCGTGGGCCTCTAAGTTGTGAGTCCTCTCTTCTGTAGCTGTAGGGTAAACACACCATTATGCATTCCAGTCTATCACATATTCATGCTAGAATTTGGTAAAGCAATGATTCATATACTTAAAAACTGCTGGGGCATTCCTGTCCAAGCATCTTGAATCCATTGGGCCGAGAATGCCCCCTTCCTCTGCTTCAGGTCATCATAATGATGACACACCTGCTCACCAATGCAGGGGTTTCCAGTGGCATTGGTGAGGTCACATGCCATATGGTCCCAAGCCTCAGAATTATATTCAGAGCCCTGGTACTGGCCCTGCAGCAGTCTGTCATCATAGTGTTCAACAAGGAGCCCAGTCATGACCCTGGACTCCAACATGCCACAGAGCTGTGCCTAAAAGCACGCTCCCTCTCCAGCTCCTGCCATAGTTCCTGCATGAGTGAAACTACAACAGGTTCTGGCTGTATTCCCACCTGTGCAGTTTAAATAAGGCTATTTTCCTGCCCTTTGCTGCCATTGGACCATTTTTGAAAATACTAAGCACAGCTCAGCAGTGGTCAAACCTGCTAAGCTGAGTTGAGCAGTGCTTAAAGTGACAAATGCTTAGCAGTGCTTAGTGGTGTGCAAATCCACTTAGCTGAGTTGAGGACTGCTTAGAATGGGACTGCTTAGCAATGTTCAAACTAGCTAAGCAGAGCTAAGCATTACTAAGTATTGCTCAGACAGGTCCTGTTTAAGCATTGCTTAGCTTGGCTTAGCAGTGCTTAGCAAGATTTAGCTAAGAGCAAACAAGAGCTGTACATGATAACATAAAGATATATTGACATTAATTACTCTTTATTAATACTTTATTATTATGTGTTTGTATTTTACTTTAATTACAATACCTTGGTGTGTCACTGAACTGTATTGGACACTTGTGTTTAACTGGAGCTTTTCACTTCATATCTCCACTGACACTGGGATTCTAGACCAGCTGCACTAACCTGGTTGACAAATATCAATAACTAGGGCAATAACAAAAATAGAGAGATAAATAGAAATGCTGAATGGTCTGTCTTGTCATTCGAACCATGCACCTACTTCACATGAAGCCATGTCTCTAACCATTCTGCTAACTCGGTTGTGAAGGTTTCAAGTATACATTTCTATATAGCTTTTCCTTATGTTTAGGCACTGCTGAGCAAAGTGCCATGCCACACAAACACACTCATCTATGCTTAAACTTGAGAAAAAAGAAGAAGAAAAAAATAATAAACATAAAAGGAAAAATCACATTGGGACATTTAATTTCTGTGCCATACAGCACTCTGACAGTACAGGGGGTGTGTTACAGACACTGCAACACACCCCCTTTGTGACATAAATAAAAAATCATAGGTGTCCGAGGACATTTTCTTTAATCTTTAAGTGCTGTACAGCACTTTGACAGTGCAGGGGGTGTTTTACAGACACTGTAACCCCCCCCATGTGAAATACCTAAATAAATATGTAAATAAGTGCCGAGGACACTTTCTTTCATGTTTTAGTGCCGTATGACACTTTCACAGTGCAGGGGGTGTGTTACACATCTGCGAGCACTGTAACACACTCCCTACCACTGATTCAGTAACTGTGTACATGGCTCTCCCTCAGTAGTGTGCCTTCATTAATATGCAAGGCGTGCTGCCAAGGCAGAGCTGCAGACACGGCCGCCATACACTCTGTGTAGGAATTACACTATTCCTACACAGAGTTTATTAAATCTGGGGGCATGTTTTCATTAAACATTCTTGGACATAAGATAAACCCTGTCCTCATGGCTGTAACCACATCTCTTGCAGTTTCTTTCTGGCATGCCTAGTCACTTTCCTGTCTATTAGGTCCTATTTCATTTCAAGAGCATTCTTTATCATTTTCAGGTTTGGCTTGTTATTGTTCTGTGACTTTATATTGCACACATCTAATTTAACTTAGTTAATGTTGTCATTTCTAAACATTTAATTTCATTGCTACTAAATATATCAGTAGCTTTTTCTAATGTTAAATCATTGTCATGTGAAATGATACCTTGCACTTTGTTATAGACAATGTTGCATACAATTACGTCTTTTATAACAGATTTATGCTGTTCACCAGAGTCACTGTCTTTTGCCCTATGCTTCACTTCTATCTTACAAATCTACTATTTATGTTAAACCCTGCTTTCCTTTAAAAAACAAATGTCTTAAATATGTAAAGTCCTTTCCAGGTTCATGATACTGCTTACATCTCTATTTAATTACTGATAAATTTGTTTTTTCTTCCCTAGACAACTGCAAAGTTAATAATCTTTAATGGCTTCATCAAGTTAGATGTAAGAAAGTTGCAACTTGTTCCTTTACTGGAGTAAGTTTTATTTCAGATCTAGTGTTGAGTACCTCACACTACTGTACTCAAGCTTTCCAATTTTCTGATAGAATACCTTGTATATTAGGCTGAGGTGGTGGGCTTAAGACTGTAGATACAACCGTTTTTTTTTCTTAAAATTAGTTGACTTTATTGTACTATTTCTTTATTTCTTCTACATTATATTTATTTTAACTTCACTTTCACCATAAAATAAACACTAATACATAAAGAAATGCATTTGAAGAAATCTGTCTTCTTTCCTTCTGTATCCTCCTGATTTCTGGTTTAGCTTTATACTTCTCCTTTAACTTGTGTACTGTAACTGCTATTTTCCTCATCAGGTTGTGCATTTAATTACCCAGCTTCTCAACTGACCTGACATGAGCCAACAGTTCACTGTACACTTCATAGCATTCAGTATACAGTAAATTAACTTTTTTCTTAAAAATACTACAAAGAGGCATTATAATTTCAGTAGAACAGTGATTTTACACTTTTGACACTACCTGAAGTTGCAAAAAGACTATAAAAATGTAAAATACCTGAAATAATAATGGCTGCACATACAGAAGCTAGATGAGAGCTACATTTGCATTAGTAAATCCTGTCAGACCACCCATGGGGGGGGGGACATCTTGTATTTGCCTAACCAAATAGGTATTACCTATGTAATACAGGGTGAAGGTACTTAGCTATTATTTTACCAAACACCAATGTCAAAATAGGAGCTGTGGACATAAATGAAAAATGAACTAATAAGGGTAAATATATTTAAAGCTGAAATATTAAAAAAGTCTTCATAATGCCTTGAGGAAGAAAGGTGTGCAAATGTGTTTTCATACATGGATGTCAATAAATTAGAATTCATTAAGCCCATAAAATATGCGTCTGGTTTCCACCAGTGATCATCACTTCCCAGTATGCACTTATTCAGCCTCATCTTCTGAACCACTACCAGAGACCAATTTAGGGAAAAAGAGGATGTTAATTCAAGATGTAGCTTCTTTTCAGTGTTCCAAGTTCTGCAACTCTTGACCACCTAAAAATAGTCAATGTTAATCATAAGAGCCACTGTTGCAGAAATTTCACACAAGGAAAGAATATTGTTGTAGGTGAATGGCAGTCCCTGATCTGATGTTTTTTTCAGCTCTTGATTATCAGTTAAGGAGTGTTCCCAGGCAGGGAATGTAGGAGCGAGGATTGGCTGTATAAGATTGTATACCATGTATTGTGCACAACTGTTTTTCGCCATCTGAAGTGAAAGCTCAGCTTGGAGTACTATAAAAGTCTTTCAGTAATTTCTTAGGTCTTGATTTTTAAAACTGTGAAATATATTTTGATTGTTAATATTTATACTTTGCTAGTGTTATTACTTATTTTTGCTTTTGGCTACTTTCAATTTACTTCCAAAAATAAAATTATTAATGAATATTCTGCTGGACATCACATTCTTGTTAAGGACTGTCATTTATGCTACATTTATGTGCTTGAGGGAAATAAAATATAATTGTGAATATTGTGTTGTTTTTGAATAAGACTTTATTTTTCTGTTTGTCTGTTTCTTTGTTTGTGTGAACTGGACCACCAGGACCCCCTTTCTACCACAACCTTAATAAAAGTTTATTGAATGAAAATTACCTTAATCCAAGTAAATATAGAGTACAAACAAGCAATGGTAAGCAGTTACGTACAGAATACATGGAATGATGAGAAATAACAGTAGTAAACAATTATATACAGAACAAATAATACAAGAGTAACAGAATGCATCTCTTCAAAGTGTGATCAAACATTTAAACAGTTCAAACACAATGAGGATGACTAAGCTGTTATAGGTTTGTAGGTACATCACAGGTAAGTACTAGGCTACCTGCCCTTGTGGGCCATTGTAAGCCTAGTCAGTTTCCCTTTTTGTGCTCAAAATAACATGTTCTATTTGGTTACAGATTGGACTTGCCCATCCCATGGTCGATAATTACATATTACTCTTAATAAGAATCACAGTCATGCCATAGATCATTTGAGGGACCCATGCATGGGATAAAACATTTAGGAGCTGTCACTTTCCATTACTATTGCAGGAAGCAGTTCTGGGTGTACATTTTCTGTTTCCCATCCATAGATCTAAGTTGTGTTTGAGATAAACTTTGTTTTATGTGGAGGGAGGGTCTGTTCCACAGCAGTGGTATCCTCTGCAAAATATACCTGTCCCATTTTAATTTCTCCAAATCTTTTGGGTTTCTAATACCATGAAGGGAATGGACCCCCATTCCTAAGTCAAAGTATGATTAAAGTTCATGAAATTAGTATTGTTTCAGTCTTTGATGTCAGCCAAATGTGCTCTTCGCAGCACCCGCAATGTGCCCAGTAATGACTCCTTCTGTAATTCGTATGGAGTTACATGTATTGGTAGTGTATCTAAATAAGATTTTAGACTCTTTTTTTATAACACTCATTGCGCCTACTAATATTGGAACTATTTGAGTATCTTTCTTCCACATTGCTCTCATTTCTGCTTGCAAATCCTGATATTTTATAACTTTGTGTCTCTCTGTGTGCAGGACACTGTAGTCACTGAGTGTGGCAATTTCAATGTTCAATGCAACTTTTCTCTTCTTTTCCTGGATCACTATATCCAGTTTTCTGGCATCTATTTTTTGAACTGTTGGTAATGGATGATCCCATGTGATGTAGACTTCATCATTTTTTATGATACTTTGTGGCTCATGTTTCCAGTGTTTTTCAGCCACTTCAACCCCATAATGTTTGCACAAATCCCAGTGCAGCAGTCTTGCCACATTATTATGCCTTTCAGTATACAGTCCTTCTGCCATTAGTATGCCACATCAGCAACTAGGTGTGTAACAGTTTCCAATTCTGTTTAAAAAAAAAACTGCATTTGTTTATCCCACATGTTCAATGGACTTTGTAAACCAATCTGTACTTAGCCCATTATCTTGTGCCACCAATATTAACCTTTCATCTCTTGGTTTGAATATACTCCCCTTAACAATTCCTGCTTTCATTCCTGATCAACATGAGGCTCTTACAGACGTTTTCTATACTTGCAACTATATTTATGTATTTTCCAAATTTCTTGGCTTTTCATATGCTCCTTCACCTTATATTCTTTCTTTTATTTTTCGGCACATTCAGTTGCTACCTAATTTTATCTACTTCTGGGTTGTTTTCCATTCCTGCTTGACGCCGATATGCTTCTGCTAGGTTAAGCAGGAAAGTCATCTTAGATTTATTCTCCTCATGTTTCAAAGCTTTCACTATGTTTGGGTCTTGTGAGGTCAGCAGATATGTGTGGAGTCCCACAATTGCAGATCTACACATGTAATCAATTTCAAGGAGGCCCATCCCTCCTTCGGAATGGGGAATATATAATCTTGGTATGCACTAATATTTATAAATCATTTGGTGAGCATGAAGCATCCTTCTTCTTTTAATATCTAATCTATCCAACATGTTTTGGGGGCAATCAATCACTCCAAAACTGTAAGTTAGGACAGGAAGAGCAATTTGGTTTATAGCTTGGATTTTGTTCCTAGATGTCAATGCTGTTTTCAGGATTAATTTGAGTCTTCTAAAATATTCCTTACTAAGTTTTACTCACATTTGTTCATGTTTTATTGCTGATCCTTCATCAATTCCCAAATATTTATACACTCCCTCTTGCTCAAGTTCTTTTATATCACATTCTTGTCCCAAACTGATGTTTTCCTGGTACTACAGTTTTCCTGCTTTAAAGGTTGCTATTGCACATTTATCAAGATCAAATGGCATCCTAAAATTGTCTGAAAAAATTTTAACAACCTGCAGCTGTGCTTTCAGTTCCTCATCTGATGAGCTATACAGTTTTAAATCATCAACAAAGAGAAGATGAGAAATCTTTAGAATTTGTTGTTTTCTAGGAGCCAAATTGTAGTCATGGCCTAAGCTGTTAAGTAGACAGCTTAATAGGTTAAGGGCAAGGCAGAATAGCAACGGTGACAGAGAGTCACCCTGGAATATCCCCCTTTTAATTTTTATCCCTGGGATAGTAATTTGCCCTTTATCATGGTTAAAGTGCAAAGTGGTCTGCCATTGTTTCATGGTCCCTGTAACATAGTTGATCAGTTCTTATACATTACATGATCAAATCTTATACATTTTAAGCACTCCTTTATCCATGAATGTAGGATACTATCAAATGCTTTTTTATAGTCAATCCATGCCATACTTAGATTCTTCCCCTTTTTACAGTTCTTCTCTATGACTTTATTTAACAACAAATGATCCTCTGTTCCATAGGACTTTCTTTTAGTGCCCTTTTGTTCTACTGACATAACTGAGTTTTCTTGTAAATGACTATAAACTCTGTTGGCATCAGTTCCTGTGTATAATTTATAAAAGTCATCAGAAGGCAAGTTATTGGTCTACAATTTTTGAGGTAGCTTACAGGTTCACTCTTAAGTAAGAGCATTCTTTTACCTGTTGTTAGCCAGGTTTGTTTCTGTTCAGGGTGCACATATAATTTGTTCTTACTCATGGCTAAGTCTTCATGCAAAGATGTTAATACTTTTAACCATAAGTTAGGTACTGCATCTGGGCCTGGGGTTTTTCCAATTAGAGGCTTTTCTTAACTTTGTTTCAATCTCTCTGGCTGTTATTTCATACCATTTCATATCCCGTACATTTAAACTTCTTATTCTTTTTTTTACTTGGATGGGGAGGGTAGTTGGGAATCAGAGGACCAAGTGCCCTCAGATAAAAACAGTGGGACTGAGGTCCCCACCCATAGACAGTCACACCTGTCTCTTCATGGCCCTGAAGGTGGCTGTGCTAGGGGGCTGGGTGCTGAGGCCAACCTGCCCCTCCAGGTGCCACCAGTCTGACCTCTATCTGGCACAGGCAGTCATCCAAATCCTGCTGGATGACCCTGTGCATCACACCACATAACTGGTGTTGGATGACAGGGTCCTCTCCATGCCTGTGCCCGGGAGGGATGGCCCCATCCCCTGAGGTGGTTCCACCCGAGGGTGGTGTAGGACCAACAGAGGAGGCAGCTTGAGGTTGGGTCTCAGATGTGCTGGGACCTGGTGCTGTGGCCAGATGAGGCGGGACAGGTGGATCTGCTGGTATCGGCCTACCCAAATATGCTATGGTGTTAAGGTTTGTCAAAGTGTATTGGTTAGTCATGAACAAAACATTTCAACATTAGTTTTAACAGCATGCATTGGTGTTCCAGTTAACCCAGAGCAATAGAATTGAATAGCATTGCATAGCAAATGGAACACATGCATAAGTGGAATAACAGTCATTATTATAACAGCATGATAGTAACAGTTACGGCAACAGGCCAACAACAGTGGAATTTCAACAAGGTATGTTAGTATGCAACCATTGAAATATATGAACAATAATACAACATAAGTCCCAACATTAGAATTTGAGAACAACATACCCGTAGTATATGAATAATAAAGAGTGATGCAGATAAGGGGTGGAGAGAAAAACATTGCATTAACAACTGTATAGGCTATATTTTTCACAACCGTATCAGTGCTCAATACTCTACAGGTCTGCCCTTACTTTACATCAACCTGTGCCCTATAGCTTCTGTACCACATACATACCTGTGAAGCTGTCGACCTGGAATAGTATGGGCCAAGCTGTGAGAACCATAGGTACATAACTATAGGGGACTTGTACATGTCAGGGTTACATATATGACTAACAAGGTGTACCCTGGACTAATGTTGTGTGAGTGTGCTACTGGCATACTTCAATTGGATTTATATCTGTGTCCAAGTTTATTGGCAATAGTGATCACTAGCCATAACAGTGTAACACTTGAGAGATGTATCGGGAAGAGTGCATAGTGTATATACCTATCCTGCTGTCATTTGTAGGCAAAGGGCTGGACTATCGGCACACATTCAGAGACACACCAGGCATACAGTAGTACATCTGTACACAGTTTATTAGTATACTCTTCATACAGCTAATACAAACATTTCTTTACCTGTAAGCCCTGTGAAGAAAATATCTGTCAACACTACATGACTGTTTCTGCAAATAGTCAGGACTACTTGTCTACAACTATAAATACATCTTAGTACCAGTCCCTGGATTCAAACCGTGGTCTGTGTGTGCAAAAATCAACACCATACCTATTTCGTATCACACTGAGCTATTGGGCCTCTGCTGTTAGCTGTTTGACTGATTTGTGCCTAAAACTCACTTGGTTACAAAGTCTGACCTAGTAATATAAGTAGAGTGTCTCATAAGACTGCAGTGACAGTTGAACATACATGCATGAGATTCATGTATGACAGAGATAGTTGCTGAACTGTGTAATAGTACTTTGAATGCAGGTATACACATTTAACCCCAAGTGGATGTGAATATGTGTGATCTGTAGAGACCATAGCAGGGTGCTGGGTTGCATACCCAACCCATATACATTTGCACATCATATATTTGCAGTCTCCACCTATTACAGTCTCATACTTGCCTACATCAGCATACCTACATTCAGGAATACATATAGCTGAAATGCAAAGGTTAACACAAGACAATCCTGAAGGGAACACACTATAATATTTTACATATTACTATTCAAGGTTCAGATCTTAGTGCAGAACATATATCAAATTGCATTGTATCTTGTTTTACAGCTCTACATCTACACTTTAGCATAACAGTTCTTTATCAGCCAAACCTCCGTCAGTTCATAGTTTCAATAGCCATATTTGCTGTGGAGCACCTGTACAATTGTATTTCTTCAACAACAGACCAGAAAAAACACAACAGGTGGTGGAAATAACTTTATTGAGAGTGACATGACAAAGTGGTTTATTACATTCAAAATTCTGACTTCAGTTTTACTGCATATCCTGTAGATGATGAATGAATGTCATTTATTACCTTCACAGTTTCAGTCACAGTGTACTTTATTACCAGATCCTTAGTATTAATACAGTACATACTTATGTCATTCCTACACAGTATTACTACAGTATTGGCTTTCTTTCATCAATAGTAGCTTGTTTGATGCCTTCATCAGTATTGCACAGTACCTGACATTACTCATTTATATCAATGTCTGTCTAAGAACACATTTATTGTAGTACACTCACAACACACTATACCTACTGGCAGTAAACAGTGTACTCTTTCTTATTTATTGTACTATATATTGCAAGATAGATCTGTACTCACCACACTGTTGGTGTACCCTCGCTAAGTGCCGGTGGGCCTCTAAGTTGTGAGTCCTCTCTTCTGTAGCTGTAGGGTAAACACACCATTATGCATTCCAGTCTATCACATATTCATGCTAGAATTTGGTAAAGCAATGATTCATATACTTAAAAACTGCTGGGGCATTCCTGTCCAAGCATCTTGAATCCATTGGGCCGAGAATGCCCCTTCCTCTGCTTCAGGTCATCATAATGATGACACACCTGCTCACCAATGCAGGGGTTTCCAGTGGCATTGGTGAGGTCACATGCCATATGGTCCCAAGCCTCAGAATTATATTCAGAGCCCTGGTACTGGCCCTGCAGCAGTCTGTCATCATAGTGTTCAACAAGGAGCCCAGTCATGACCCTGGACTCCAACATGCCACAGAGCTGTGCCTAAAGCACGCTCCCTCTCCAGCTCCTGCCATAGTTCCTGCATGAGTGAAACTACAACAGGTTCTGGCTGTATTCCCACCTGTGCAGTTTAAATAAGGCTATTTTCCTGCCCTTTGCTGCCATTGGACCATTTTTGAAAATACTAAGCACAGCTCAGCAGTGGTCAAACCTGCTAAGCTGAGTTGAGCAGTGCTTAAAGTGACAAATGCTTAGCAGTGCTTAGTGGTGTGCAAATCCACTTAGCTGAGTTGAGGACTGCTTAGAATGGGACTGCTTAGCAATGTTCAAACTAGCTAAGCAGAGCTAAGCATTACTAAGTATTGCTCAGACAGGTCCTGTTTAAGCATTGCTTAGCTTGGCTTAGCAGTGCTTAGCAAGATTTAGCTAAGAGCAAACAAGAGCTGTACATGATAACATAAAGATATATTGACATTAATTACTCTTTATTAATACTTTATTATTATGTGTTTGTATTTTACTTTAATTACAATACCTTGGTGTGTCACTGAACTGTATTGGACACTTGTGTTTAACTGGAGCTTTTCACTTCATATCTCCACTGACACTGGGATTCTAGACCAGCTGCACTAACCTGGTTGACAAATATCAATAACTAGGGCAATAACAAAAATAGAGAGATAAATAGAAATGCTGAATGGTCTGTCTTGTCATTCGAACCATGCACCTACTTCACATGAAGCCATGTCTCTAACCATTCTGCTAACTCGGTTGTGAAGGTTTCAAGTATACATTTCTATATAGCTTTTCCTTATGTTTAGGCACTGCTGAGCAAAGTGCCATGCCACACAAACACACTCATCTATGCTTAAACTTGAGAAAAAAGAAGAAGAAAAAAATAATAAACATAAAAGGAAAAATCACATTGGGACATTTAATTTCTGTGCCATACAGCACTCTGACAGTACAGGGGGTGTGTTACAGACACTGCAACACACCCCCTTTGTGACATAAATAAAAAAAAATCATAAGTGTCCGAGGACATTTTCTTTAATCTTTAAGTGCTGTACAGCACTTTGACAGTGCAGGGGGTGTTTTACAGACACTGTAACCCCCCCCATGTGAAATACCTAAATAAATATGTAAATAAGTGCCGAGGACACTTTCTTTCATGTTTTAGTGCCGTATGACACTTTCACAGTGCAGGGGGTGTGTTACACATCTGCGAGCACTGTAACACACTCCCTACCACTGATTCAGTAACTGTGTACATGGCTCTCCCTCAGTAGTGTGCCTTCATTAATATGCAAGGCGTGCTGCCAAGGCAGAGCTGCAGACACGGCCGCCATACACTCTGTGTAGGAATTACACTATTCCTACACAGAGTTTATTAAATCTGGGGGCATGTTTTCATTAAACATTCTTGGACATAAGATAAACCCTGTCCTCATGGCTGTAACCACATCTCTTGCAGTTTCTTTCTGGCATGCCTAGTCACTTTCCTGTCTATTAGGTCCTATTTCATTTCAAGAGCATTCTTTATCATTTTCAGGTTTGGCTTGTTATTGTTCTGTGACTTTATATTGCACACATCTAATTTAACTTAGTTAATGTTGTCATTTCTAAACATTTAATTTCATTGCTACTAAATATATCAGTAGCTTTTTCTAATGTTAAATCATTGTCATGTGAAATGATACCTTGCACTTTGTTATAGACAATGTTGCATACAATTACGTCTTTTATAACAGATTTATGCTGTTCACCAGAGTCACTGTCTTTTGCCCTATGCTTCACTTCTATCTTACAAATCTACTATTTATGTTAAACCCTGCTTTCCTTTAAAAAACAAATGTCTTAAATATGTAAAGTCCTTTCCAGGTTCATGATACTGCTTACATCTCTATTTAATTACTGATAAATTTGTTTTCTTCCCTAGACAACTGCAAAGTTAATAATCTTTAATGGCTTCATCAAGTTAGATGTAAGAAAGTTGCAACTTGTTCCTTTACTGGAGTAAGTTTTATTTCAGATCTAGTGTTGAGTACCTCACACTACTGTACTCAAGCTTTCCAATTTTCTGATAGAATACCTTGTATATTAGGCTGAGGTGGTGGGCTTAAGACTGTAGATACAACCGTTTTTTTTTCTTAAAATTAGTTGACTTTATTGTACTATTTCTTTATTTCTTCTACATTATATTTATTTTAACTTCACTTTCACCATAAAATAAACACTAATACATAAAGAAATGCATTTGAAGAAATCTGTCTTCTTTCCTTCTGTATCCTCCTGATTTCTGGTTTAGCTTTATACTTCTCCTTTAACTTGTGTACTGTAACTGCTATTTTCCTCATCAGGTTGTGCATTTAATTACCCAGCTTCTCAACTGACCTGACATGAGCCAACAGTTCACTGTACACTTCATAGCATTCAGTATACAGTAAATTAACTTTTTTCTTAAAAATACTACAAAGAGGCATTATAATTTCAGTAGAACAGTGATTTTACACTTTTGACACTACCTGAAGTTGCAAAAGACTATAAAAATGTAAAATACCTGAAATAATAATGGCTGCACATACAGAAGCTAGATGAGAGCTACATTTGCATTAGTAAATCCTGTCAGACCACCCATGGGGGGGGGGACATCTTGTATTTGCCTAACCAAATAGGTATTACCTATGTAATACAGGGTGAAGGTACTTAGCTATTATTTTACCAAACACCAATGTCAAAATAGGAGCTGTGGACATAAATGAAAAATGAACTAATAAGGGTAAATATATTTAAAGCTGAAATATTAAAAAAGTCTTCATAATGCCTTGAGGAAGAAAGGTGTGCAAATGTGTTTTCATACATGGATGTCAATAAATTAGAATTCATTAAGCCCATAAAATATGCGTCTGGTTTCCACTCGAAGTGATCATCACTTCCCAGTATGCACTTATTCAGCCTCATCTTCTGAACCACTACCAGAGACCAATTTAGGGAAAAAGAGGATGTTAATTCAAGATGTAGCTTCTTTTCAGTGTTCCAAGTTCTGCAACTCTTGACCACCTAAAAATAGTCAATGTTAATCATAAGAGCCACTGTTGCAGAAATTTCACACAAGGAAAGAATATTGTTGTAGGTGAATGGCAGTCCCTGATCTGATGTTTTTTTCAGCTCTTGATTATCAGTTAAGGAGTGTTCCCAGGCAGGGAATGTAGGAGCGAGGATTGGCTGTATAAGATTGTATACCATGTATTGTGCACAACTGTTTTTCGCCATCTGAAGTGAAAGCTCAGCTTGGAGTACTATAAAAGTCTTTCAGTAATTTCTTAGGTCTTGATTTTTAAAACTGTGAAATATATTTTGATTGTTAATATTTATACTTTGCTAGTGTTATTACTTATTTTTGCTTTTGGCTACTTTCAATTTACTTCCAAAATAAAATTATTAATGAATATTCTGCTGGACATCACATTCTTGTTAAGGACTGTCATTTATGCTACATTTATGTGCTTGAGGGAAATAAAATATAATTGTGAATATTGTGTTGTTTTGAATAAGACTTTATTTTTCTGTTTGTCTGTTTCTTTGTTTGTGTGAACTGGACCACCAGGACCCCTTTCTACCACAACCTTAATAAAAGTTTATTGAATGAAAATTACCTTAATCCAAGTAAATATAGAGTACAAACAAGCAATGGTAAGCAGTTACGTACAGAATACATGGAATGATGAGAAATAACAGTAGTAAACAATTATATACAGAACAAATAATACAAGAGTAACAGAATGCATCTCTTCAAAGTGTGATCAAACATTTAAACAGTTCAAACACAATGAGGATGACTAAGCTGTTATAGGTTTGTAGGTACATCACAGGTAAGTACTAGGCTACCTGCCCTTGTGGGCCATTGTAAGCCTAGTCAGTTTCCCTTTTTGTGCTCAAAATAACATGTTCTATTTGGTTACAGATTGGACTTGCCCATCCCATGGTCGATAATTACATATTACTCTTAATAAGAATCACAGTCATGCCATAGATCATTTGAGGGACCCATGCATGGGATAAAACATTTAGGAGCTGTCACTTTCCATTACTATTGCAGGAAGCAGTTCTGGGTGTAAATTTTCTGTTTCCCATCCATAGATCTAAGTTGTGTTTGAGATAAACTTTGTTTTATGTGGAGGGAGGGTCTGTTCCACAGCAGTGGTATCCTCTGCAAAATATACCTGTCCCATTTTAATTTCTCCAAATTGTTTGGGTTTCTAATACCATGGCGGGAATCGAACCCATTCCTAAGTCAAAGTATAAAAGTTCATGAAATTAGTATTGATTCAGTCTTTGATGTCAGCCAAATGTGCCCTTCGCAGCACCTGCAATGTGCCCAGTAATGACTCCTTCTGTAATTCGTATGGAGTTACATGTATTGGTAGTGTATCTAAATAAGATTTTAGACTCTTTTTTTATAACACTCATTGCGCCTACTAATATTGGAACTATTTGAGTATCTTTCTTCCACATTGCTCTCATTTCTGCTTGCAAATCCTGATATTTTATAACTTTGTGTCTCTCTGTGTGCAGGACACTGTAGTCACTGAGTGTGGCAATTTCAATGTTCAATGCAACTTTTCTCTTCTTTTCCTGGATCACTATATCCAGTTTTCTGGCATCTATTTTTTGAACTGTTGGTAATGGATGATCCCATGTGATGTAGACTTCATCATTTTTTATGATACTTTGTGGCTCATGTTTCCAGTGTTTTTCAGCCACTTCAACCCCATAATGTTTGCACAAATCCCAGTGCAGCAGTCTTGCCACATTATTATGCCTTTCAGTATACAGTCCTTCTGCCATTAGTATGCCACATCAGCAACTAGGTGTGTAACAGTTTCCAATTCTGTTTAAAAAAAAAACTGCATTTGTTTATCCCACATGTTCAATGGACTTTGTAAACCAATCTGTACTTAGCCCATTATCTTGTGCCACCAATATTAACCTTTCATCTCTTGGTTTGAATATACTCCCCTTAACAATTCCTGCTTTCATTCCTGATCAACATGAGGCTCTTACAGACGTTTTCTATACTTGCAACTATATTTATGTATTTTCCAAATTTCTTGGCTTTTCATATGCTCCTTCACCTTATATTCTTTCTTTTATTTTTCGGCACATTCAGTTGCTACCTAATTTTATCTACTTCTGCGTTGTTTGCCATTCCTGCTTGACGATATGCTTCTGCTAGGTTAAGCAGGAAAGTCATCTTAGATTTATTCTCCTCATGTTTCAAAGCTTTCACTATGTTTGGGTCTTGTGAGGTCAGCAGATATGTGTGGAGTCCCACAATTGCAGATCTACACATGTAATCAATTTCAAGGAGGCCCATCCCTCCTTGAATGGGGAATATATAATCTTGGTATGCACTAATATTTATAAATCATTTGGTGAGCATGAAGCATCCTTCTTCTTTTAATATCTAATCTATCCAACATGTTTTGGGGGCAATCAATCACTCCAAAACTGTAAGTTAGGACAGGAAGAGCAATTTGGTTTATAGCTTGGATTTTGTTCCTAGATGTCAATGCTGTTTTCAGGATTAATTTGAGTCTTCTAAAATATTCCTTACTAAGTTTTACTCACATTTGTTCATGTTTTATTGCTGATCCTTCATCAATTCCCAAATATTTATACACTCCCTCTTGCTCAAGTTCTTTTATATCACATTCTTGTCCCAAACTGATGTTTTCCTGGTACTACAGTTTTCCTGCTTTAAAGGTTGCTATTGCACATTTATCAAGATCAAATGGCATCCTAAAATTGTCTGAAAAAATTTTAACAACCTGCAGCTGTGCTTTCAGTTCCTCATCTGATGAGCTATACAGTTTTAAATCATCAACAAAGAGAAGATGAGAAATCTTTAGAATTTGTTGTTTTCTAGGAGCCAAATTGTAGTCATGGCCTAAGCTGTTAAGTAGACAGCTTAATAGGTTAAGGGCAAGGCAGAATAGCAACGGTGACAGAGAGTCACCCTGGAATATCCCCCTTTTAATTTTTATCCCTGGGATAGTAATTTGCCCTTTATCATGGTTAAAGTGCAAAGTGGTCTGCCATTGTTTCATGGTCCCTGTAACATAGTTGATCAGTTCTTATACATTACATGATCAAATCTTATACATTTTAAGCACTCCTTTATCCATGAATGTAGGATACTATCAAATGCTTTTTTTTCTAGTCAATCCATGCCATGCTTAGATTCTTCCCCTTTTTACAGTTCTCCACTATGACTTTATTTAACAACAAATGATCCTTTGTTCCATATGACTTTCTTTTAGTGCCCTTTTGTTCTACTGACATAATTGAGTTTTCTTCTAAATGACTATAAACTCTATCAACATAAATTCCTGTGTATAGTTTATATGTCATCAGAAGGCAAGTTATTGGTCTATAATAATTTTTGGGGTAGCTTACAGGTTCACTCTTAAGTAGGAGCATTGTTTTACCTGTTGTTAGCCAGATTGGTGTCTGGGGTGTGCATACAAATGTTTCTTACTCATGGCTAGGTCTTCATGCAAAGCTGTTAATACTTTTAACCAAAAGTTAGGCACTGCATCTGGGCCTGGGATTTTTCCAATTAGAGGCTTTTCTTAACTTTGTTTCAATCTCTCTGGCTGTTATTTCATCCCATTTCATATCCTGTACCTTTAAATTTCTTATTCTTTCTTTTACTTCTTTTATCCATTTAACATCTTTGTTGCATTCCACAGGATCTTCATAGATATTTCTCCAAAATGCATCTATTTCTTCTTTTTTTTGTGGTCTTTCAATTCCTTTTACCTTGTTTCCCAATTTTCTATAAAACTTTCTTGGATCATCACTAAAGTGCTTATTTTGTACTTTTCCTTTATATTTATCTGTGTATCTTCTAAGTTTTTTCGCCTGTGCTGAAATTTTAAATTTGTTATTTGTGATAGTGCATGATAGATCCTGGTCTGTTCTAATACTGTGCACTGCTTTTTATCACATCTATCTTTCTTAATATTTTTGTTGATCTCTTCCATCTACTATAGCCTTCTATCAGTGACACTTCTTGTCTTAACTGCTTTATATTTTTCTCTGTATGCTTCTATGATGTTATTCAATGTCTCCCCTTCCTTTGCCTCACTACCCTGTGCTCTTGTGGAATAACTTTATCAGTTATTAATTTAGCCGCACAGTAACATATCCTGTTCTCTTCTGTTATATTGCATGGATCTCTATGGACAGTCCTAATTACTGTGCTCATTTATTTTATCAGACTTCTGACTTTGGGGGTTTTATTAACCTTCTGCAGTCTATTTCTTTCATTGATTTTAATATATCTATCTATAGCCATTAAATCAAGCAACTCTTCCCTTAGTTCATTTTCTTACAGACTGAGGGCACATCCTTTGTTTTCCACTTCCTGCGGGCATGCTATAGAAAGTTCTACAGCATCTTCCTGTGGCACCTTCTCTTCAATTTCATCCTATGCCATCCATTGCCATGTCATATGGGAACTCACTGGCCTATCACTTAACACTGACTGCATCAGAGTTTCCACAGTCTCCTGTTCCTTCCTTGTCTGGCTTCAAGTGAACCTTTATACTGGTTTCCTGTGGAAGGCTCCAAAATATCTTGATAGGGCAGCTGACCAATTGGTTCCTGTTCCACTGGTTTCCCCTTAATTTGGATATCCACTGCTCTATCTTGTTTTGGGGCTTTCTGCCTTAGATTTTTTTCACTGAATCCTTCACTTTGTAGGTGTTCCATAACCTCAATTTCTATTTCTTTAACTTCTCCATTACTGATCTCCTTTTCTACTTTGTCTTCTTATTCTTTGCATTGTAAAGTTTTCCATATCTGGATTCCTTTGCCTGTATTTCGCTTCAAATATCTTTGGTATTGCTCTTTTTGTATTGGTTAGTTTTGCTTTCTCCTTTGCATAAATATTACACCCTATTAAATCTCTTTTTCTTTCTCATGTCCATATTTGTTCTTCAGATGTCTCCTGATCTTCCTGCTTCTCCTTACTTTGGGGACTCACTCCATCATGCTGTGGTACAGTCTGTGTTAGACTTTCTATAGTAAATCCTTCACTTCGCAGACACTCCATAACTTCAGGCATTATTTCTTATCTTCTACTTTACTAATCTTCTTTTCTACATTCCATCTTTGTGATATTATTTTTTTTTTTTACTGTGGAATTATCCATATCTGGATGACTTTGCCTGTATTTCTCTTCGAACATCTTTGTGGCTGCCTTCTCTGTATTAATTAACTTGGCTTTCTCCTTTGCATAAACATTACACCATATCAAATTTCTCTTTCTTTCCCATGTCCATATTTCTTTTTTATACTTTTCAAAAATGTCTAGGTTTTGTTGTTTACATTTTTGCACTTCCTCAGATGCTTCTTTTTCCAAACAGATCAAAGTTTCTTGATCTATATACTGTTTTTCAAAAATCTCTTGTATTAATGAATGGCAATTTTTATTTGAAGCTTCTGACAGTTTTTCCTGTGAAAGCGTTTTTCTTTCCTCTAATTTATCTCTTAATCTCTTTGCATATCCTCTGTCTGGAAAGTCTGGGCTTTTTGCATAATAGTAACAATACATAATTTCTTCCTTATCCCCAATAGTCCACTCTGTCATCTTTAAGGCTCTTCTTTGGCCTATCAGTTTTTGTGATTTTTTTGGGGACTGCTACTTACTTCTACAATAGGGGAGCCATCCTCCTCCTGGGTCCGGCCTGGTCCCATTGTAGGAATGTTTCTGGATTTTGAGGATTCTACATTGTCATTTCTTCCAGTCTTGGCGCCAGGTATATTTGCATTCACTTGGCTTTATAGTTTTGATTTAAGATTTCCTTTAAAAGAACTGAGCATTGGAAGTTGTGGGATTGTGTTTGGGAATGAGTTCTAAATTGAAGGACCTAGAAGGGTAAAAGTTTTTGAAAGTTTTTTTTTTTTGTATGTGTGAAGTTGAGCCAGTAATGTGGAACTGTAAGCACCGCAGTAGAAGGCTATGATGATTTAAGTGATATAGAAAGATGTTTTATGGAAATGAGGTAATATGGTGATTTGCAATGATCCATAAAAAAAAAAAAAAAAAAAAAAACTAACAAATGTGACAACAAGAAAGGCAATTCTTGTATTATTCAGATGCCAATCAATCTGTTTGATGGCTTTATTGGGATGAAGCCTTCTTTCATTGGCAGTAATAAAGCAGTTAACACAGTTTTGTGCTATCTATATGGTATGCACATTTCTAGTAGATGTTGCATAAATGATGAGAGGCAAGCATTCCAAAGTGGGAAGATGGATTCCTTTATCATTTGTCATCCTGCCTTATTTGGTTAGATAGTTGCCAGTGATACGGCATAAATAAAGAATAACTGTTATTTATTCACAGCTCTGTGAATATGAGTTGTGAAGGATGCATATAGTCAAGGCAAACTCACAATATTTAAAACCTTTTGCTATATTTAGGGGTTACTATCTGGGTCAGTTATGCTCCTTTTATCTTTACATAGGCTAAGATGTGCATTTCCAGTTACTTTCTTCCTTGGTGACAGTCATAGATTTATCAGTCCAAGGGTGGTGGGACATTTCAATGGGTAAACAATTCAATGTATAGGGACATCTGCACATTTATCCCTTCATATCAATATACTGGAATAAGAGCAGCCCTCCTAACCTTCTAGGCTTTTCAAGACTTCTCAATGGGAGTTCTCACCACATAGACAGTATGGCAGTTTTATGGTATATCATAGAAAGGGTTTGCCCAGTCTGCATCTTTGGGGAATCCAACTCACTACTACACAACTTCAGAAGATACTGGATTCTGACCCAAAAGTGTGCCTTCATTATGTCAGTAGCTTGGAAATTTTTCAGAAACAGAGAAATCCTCATGCAACCTGTTTGCTTCTCTGACCAACACCAAGAGTTGCAACTTCTTCCCCTAATCCTTTCATCTGAGAATCCTCCTCTGGTCTGCCTTTCCCAAAAGTAGTTATCTTGACTGCTTTACATATTTCTGTACTTTCCTCTGGTGATAAGATTTATTAAAAAATCAAAACTCCATGCAGCTAAAACCATCCTAATGGTTTATTAATGACTTCAGCAGATCTGCTTCCCTGTTTTCCTCCACTAAAACCTCAACTCCTGCAAAAGTCCCTATTCTTGAGACCCACAAGACTATTATTTACACATCAGTTGGACAAGACTCACTCAGACATTTACTCAGTAGTGGTGCTAGACAAGGGTACACAGGAACATCTGCACCCCTTGTGAAACTGTGAGCCCCACTGAGTGCCCCAGTCTTTGGAATACTGAGGTTGCCCACCTGTGAACTAGTTCCATTTTTTCTTCAATGCCACAAGTTTAAAGCTTTTCCCTTCAATGTATGTACATCACAAAGCTCAAATAAACACAAAGATTCAGAGTACATACATGATGACGTTCTTGCAAGCAAAGAGATTCAATGTGTATTTTGAAAGGCAGAATTGTAAGGGAGATAACACCTCTGCTTTGAAAGGAAGCTTGGGTTGCAAGGGAGAAAACAATTGCTGTAGTTTTGAAAGGTAATAGACTTTAGGGGTAGACTCTGTGTGAGTGTGTGTGTGTGTGTGTGTGTGTGTGTACATCCTACATTCCAGAGTAGTTGTCATATAAAGGCAGGAATCGATTGTAGTGAACAGAAACTTCATCATATGAGCCACGTTCTTTGGGTATGATTTACTTATAGGTTCATAGGTAGGTACTAGGCTATTGGCCCTAGGGCCTATATAAGCCTAGCCAAAAAATGTACCGTGGCTTTTGCCACCCAAGAAAATTATTTTCCTGTGCCCCTGTTGAGCAGAGCCACAGAAGTGATCCCTGGGGTGAATTTCCCATTTCCCATCCAATCATCAAGATTTTTCTTGAAGAGTGCTAATGAGGAGGTCTGTTTGACATAGATAGGTAGTCTGTTCCAGAGTATGGGAAGTCTCTGGGACAGGAATCTATCCCTCCAGCATGTTCTGTTTATTGTGGTGACAAGGTTTAGGTCCCTAGACCAGAGGGATTGGGATTTCTTTAAGTGGAGCATGTCCAACAGCTCTGGGTTTGACATAGCTTTGTATGTTAGGCAGAGATTGCCCCTGAGTAGGCGATATGCGATGGAGTAAAGCTGTAGTTTTTTGAGACAGTCTGCGTAGGGCATCTGTTTGAGGCCAGTAATCCTCTTTGTGAGGTATTTCTGTGGTCGTTCCAGTTGTTGTGGATGTCTTGTGAGGTACATACCAAAAGGGGCATTGTACTCTATAATGGGTCTAATGAGTGATGAGTAGAGGGGAACAATGACCTCTTTTTTTCTGGATGAGAATCCTTTTGTGATGAGATGAGCCATGTAGAAGGATTTCCTGACCACTGTGGCGATGTAATTTTCAAAGGAGAGACTACTGTCCACCTGTGTCCCAAGGTCTCATCACATTTTTGGCATTAAGTAGACTACCAGCTATGTGGTAGTTCATGGGTACAGAGTTTTTACCAAAGGGGATGACAATGCACTTTTTGGCATTGAGCTTCAGGCCATGGCTTTGACACCAGGTATCTGTCTCTGTGAGGCCCTTTTGTAGTTTGTCCACATCATTAGGAGTTTCGATTATGGCTCCTAGTTTGCAGTCATCTGCAAACTTTGTTAGCCAAAGACCTTCTGTGTTAGCCTGCACTTCAGAGAAGTAGATACCAAACAGGAGAGGACCCAGGACTGAACCCTGTGGTACTCCACTTGTCACTGGTCTGAAGTCGGATTTGGAATTTGCTACTTTCACAGTGTGGGTTCTGTCCATGAGCCAGTTGGCAACCCATCTTGTGATGTAGGGATTTATACCTAGTTTAATGAGCTTATCTATAATTCCAGAGTGGGGGATGGTGTCGAAAGCCTTGGCAAGATCTAGATAAGATGTGTGAACCATTTTACCCTCATCATTGGCTTTGATGACTGCTTCAAAGAATTCAATCAGGTTTACGAGACATGATTTGCCTTATACAAATCCAAACTGGGTAGGGTCCAGAGTTTGGAGATTACCAATGTCTTTGTTTATGAGTTCCATGATATACGTTCCATGGCCTTGCAGACCAGGCTCATCAGGCTAATGGGGCGGTAGTTCCCAGGGTCCGTCGTGGCTCCCCCTTTGTGGAGTGGGATAACCATCACGGTACACCATTCAGTGGGTACAAAGCCTGAGGTGGGGCTATGATTGAACATGGTATTTAGGCTGGGTGCAGGTTCATTCTGTAGTTCGTGTAGAACGCAGCCTGGGATATTGTCAGGTCCCATGGATGCTGTGTTCTTGGCTTTGGAGAGTGTGTTTTTTACCTGTGCAGCCGTGATTATAGGAACTTTGCATTCTTCCGGTATAGAGATGGGCCCTCTAGGGGGTGAGAGGGGTGTAAAGTTAGCATTGAACCTATCTGCTAGGATGTTGGCAATATAAGTTGGTTCTGTATATTTAGTGCCATTGTGCTGTAACTCAGAGCAGACCTGAGTGTTCCCATTGAAATTCTTGACATAGCTATAGAATGCTTTGTGGTAGTCTTTAGAGACAGTGGCAATTTTGTTTTCGTAACTAGCTTTGGAGGATTTTATGAGGGATCTCAGCTTCTTACTGAGGTTGACCAGGGAGTTCCTCCAGTCATGGGATTTTACTCTTTTTTGCAACAGTTTCTTTCTTCTGTTGTAGAGTTTGTTTATGGCAGAGGGCCACCAGACTGGCTTCCTTTTTTTGGAAGATAACATCTTGGTTCTATTAGGGATAGCATGATCCATGCACTCATGTAAGTGCTTATAAAGTGCATTTGTGTAGGATTCAGCAGACATACCTCTGTTGTACGTCTGCATGGGTGTCATGAAGTTTGCCACTTCTGTCTTAAGAAGTGTGAAGTTGGCTTTGGAGAAGTTTTTTATGATGGTTTCCCTAATGGGGGGTGGGGGTGGGATGTGGATGTCTAGGCTGATTAGCTTGTGGTCGGATCTGACCAACAAGGAATTGACCTCTGGTGTGGAACACCGGTTTCCCATGTTGGTAATGACCAGGTCTAGGATATTGCTGCCCCTGGTGGGGATGTGAATAAGTTAATCCAAGGCATTGGAATTTATGAATTCTAGAAAACGTTGAGCAAAAGAGTTGGTACATGAGTAGTTTTCCCAGTTAATGGTGGGGTAGTTGAAATCGCCCATTACTAGGGTGTTGGGTTGTACCCTAATACTTTCCAGTGTATTAAGAAATGAGGAGTGGGAATCCTGGGGCATGGAGCAAGCTACAATTTGGATTGCGGTCTTGCTCAGAGTTAGTTGCACTTGGATAATCTCGGATGCATTATGCTGTGCAACTAGCCTGGAGGTGTGGATATCCTTAATGAATATGGACATGCCTCTGCCTTTAGTGCTTCGTTCTGGGTTAGGTGGCCGAAAGGTGTGGTATGAATTGTAGCCTGGTAATGCAGGGGTGCTCTCTGGAGCTTTGAACCAGGTCTCTGTCACTGCACAGATGTCAATGTTCTCCATTTCAAGGAGTGCCTCGAGTGAGTGCATTTTGAGGTTTAGACTTCTAGCATTGTTTTGCTGATTGTTTCAAGTGTGATTATTTAACTGTGAATAAACTGCATAGCATGAAGTCTATGCGTTTAATGTTAAAATATTAACAATAAATGCATTTCTAATTTAACCTGTTTTCTTGCAGGCACAAGAGTGTGAAATGCTCTTTGTTTGGCTACAACCGTTTGGTATTTGATGCATACGAGTTAAGGCTATGAGCTGTTAATGTTCTGCTTCCTGTAGTGAAACTTTGATTCCCACAGCATTTATTTGTCTAGTGTGTCTGACTAAGTCATTTCACCAGACAGTGCTCCTAGGCTGTCCCTGAAAAGAGACACTTGTGTCTAATAGGTTGTCCCAAGCAGATAGCAAATTCATTACAGATTTGTCTTCTGAATTCCTATGCCCTTCATTTGACATTGTATATCAACCAGAACCATGACCCCATCATAGTTAAATAAAATGGACATCACAATCAAGTGCCTTTCTGTACTAGCATTTTGGTACAGAAAACAAGTAGGAACAGGAATTCTCAATCACGCCTCCTAAGACTTTGCACCTGGTGCAGCTTCCCCCTTTACTCCAACCTTGATACACTACTAGGGACAACACAAGAACACTTTCTGGTTAAATGACTTACTCAAAATCATACAGTAAACAAATGGAGGCAGAAAGAATCAAACCTGAACTGCTGACTACAGGAAGCAGCTTAGTAAGAGCTTACAGCCTTAATCCTTTGCACTGACTGCTAGATCTTTCCTTGTGTCTTCATTTTTCAGATAAATCACTGATGATTCAAAATCACTAAGGCTATAGTCAGAGTGCAAAACCAGTTATAGAGGTTCATAGTTTTTGTTCAAATGTTCAATGTCCAGTTGACTGTCTCAATCTGTCTTTTGAATTCCTGCACCTTTCAGATAGCCCTAATTAGTACTTCACTATATACTATCTGACTGTGAACCCCTGCATGTCTGCTGTAGTTTAATGGATTGTCAGATGTATTTTCAATAAATTTTGAGTTTTTAAAGGACAAGGTTATCCTTGCTCATGTTGTCTGTCTTCAAAGTGAGAGTGTTTTGTTTTGTTCACCAAATGAATGTCAGGGCTTTTGCTGTAAATTCTAACAAAAGTTTTAAATTAAATCAAAAGCTCTTTGATGATTGTAAAAGTAAAGGAAACAGTATGCACACTGATAGGTTTCAACAGTGCTTTATGATAAATGGGGAGAGAGACAAATGCAGGGGGGGTCTGGTCTGTTACTCTTCCTAAGGCCCCATTTGACCATGATTTGCTCTTATTATTCAAAAATTAGATGAGTACTTAGTCTTATATTTATGCCCTTTATTCTTTTTTTCTATCATTTAAACCAGGTACAAAGACAAACACAGACATAGCTGGCTCATCTAGTACCAAGTGCTGGTCCCTGTTATAGCACTCTTCATCCTCA